>NC_088237.1:17096635-17336635 GCF_036934945.1 Oncorhynchus masou masou
TGTCTCAGTATGTACACACAATCTACCATTGTGTGTGTGACTTTGCGTTGCAGTTTGTGTGTTTACCCCCCATATTGCTCTTAATCAGTGTTTATACTATTTATACCATCATAACCTTCTGTACCATGGCCCAGTTAACTTTCACACACACATAAAGCCCCAAACAGGAGGCAGAGATTGCAGTGGACAATGATAATGGAACAAATGTTAATTTCCATGTGAAAAACATGCTGCTGACTAGCTCAGGACCCAAATTGCTGCACCGTTTTTGTAATGTCCCCAGTTTGCAATTTAAAAGTAATTACTTTGGGTCCGAATGAGGATTGGTAAATAGAGTTTGGTTATTGTCTTGGCTCTATCGTCCCCCACTGTTTTAGATTGTGGGCCTGTGTGTGTGCATTTCTATGTGTATTTGTGTGACTTTGCCTTTCACTAATGGCCTTGTCACTGTCGTATCCATTCTCATTATACTCTGGCATTCAGGACACACACACACACACTTTATAAATGTCACAGCATTATGAAAGTGGATATGGACAGGACAGGTCATTTACGAGAAAGCACATTCATTTACACACCCATGTACGCACACACACACGCACATGCACGCATGCGCACACACACAAACACAGAAAGAGAGAGAGAGAGACACAGAGAGAGAGAGGCGGATGTTGACTGTTCCCGGTGGAGAGAAGTAGGGCAGACTAATGTGGTTGTATTTGTGCTACTCACGGTGCTCTGTAAAGCCTGATGGTTTGTGGCTGTGTGTATAATATTCATCCTGCATATAAAGGCTGTTTGGGTGGTTAGAGGGCTGTTCTCTCTGCTCTGGCTAATATCAGGGCCGGCTCCAGGTATAAGTGACATAAGTGACCTAAGAAAAGAAGATTTTGTGGGGGGGAAGTCAACTTACTCTTGAGATTTAGAATAGTGGAATACACAAGTGCAATTTCAAAATTTGGTTGTGCAGGAAATTTGCTTTAGAACTGCCACATATTCTTTCTGCCCCATGTCAAAATGGCTAGAACTGCCACATATTCGTTCTGCCCCATGTCAAAATGGCTAGAACTGCCACATATTCATTCTGCCCCATGTCAAAATGGCTAGAACTGCCACATATTCTTTCTGCCCCATGTCAAAATGGCTAGAACTGCCACATATTCGTTCTGCCCCATGTCAAAATGGCTAGAACTGCCACATATTCGTTCTGCCCCATGTCAAAATGGCTAGAACTGCCACATATTCTTTCTGCCCCATGTCAAAATGGCTAGAACTGCCACATATTCTTTCTGCCCCATGTCAAAATGGCTAGAACTGCCACATATTTGTTCTGCCCCATGTCAAAATGGCTAGAACTGCCACATATTCGCTCTGCCCCATGTCAAAATGGCTAGAACTGCCACATATTCTTTCTGCCCCATGTCAAAATGGCTAGAACTGCCACATATTCTTTCTGCCCCATGTCAAAATGGCTAGAACTGCCACATATTCGCTCTGCCCCATGTCAAAATGGCTAGAACTGCCACATATTCTTTCTGCCCCATGTCAAAATGGCTAGAACTGCCACATATTCGTTCTGCCCCATGTCAAAATGGCTAGAACTGCCACATATTTGCTCTGCCCCATGTCAAAATGGCTAGAACTGCCACATATTTGTTCTGCCCCATGTCAAAATGGCTAGAACTGCCACATATTCGTTCTGCCCCATGTCAAAATGGCTAGAACTGCCACATATTTGTTCTGCCCCATGTCAAAATGGCTAGAACTGCCACATATTCGTTCTGCCCCATGTCAAAATGGCTAGAACTGCCACATATTTGTTCTGCCCCATGTCAAAATGGCTAGAACTGCCACATATTCTTTCTGCCCCATGTCAAAATGGCTAGAACTGCCACATATTCATTCTGCCCCATGTCAAAATGGCTAGAACTGCCACATATTCATTCTGCCCCATGTCAAAATGGCTAGAACTGCCACATATTCATTCTGCCCCATGTCAAAATGGCTAGAACTGCCACATATTCGTTCTGCCCCATGTCAAAATGGCTAGAACTGCCACATATTCGTTCTGCCCCATGTCAAAATGGCTAGAACTGCCACATATTCTTTCTGCCCCATGTCAAAATGGCTAGAACTGCCACATATTCTTTCTGCCCCATGTCAAAATGGCTAGAACTGCCACATATTCTTTCTGTCCCATGTCAAAATGGCTAGAACTGCAGGAAATGACTCAGAAATGGCTCTCCACCCCATGGCAAAATGTGTAGAATTACTGAAAATGTACTTTAAAATGTAAATGTTTCTCTCTTCTGTCAAGAGGGGTGGGGGCCAAATGTTTTTACCTCCACAACCAAATCTCGCTCAGGGCCCCCAAAAGCTATGGCCGGCCCTGGCTAATATCAGGACTTCTAGAGACCAAGGATACGCACAACACAGTAAGTGGATTGTGAGTGAGGAAACACAGCCATGTATGTTTGGAGACTGGACAAACTAGACAAGTTAATGGGAGAAAAAATAGGGATGTAGGGATGGAGAGATTGACACAGTGAGGGAGGTATAGCAGAGAAACAGCCGTCTCTGTGTCTGCTATTTACCACCAGCCCATTAAAACTAACAAGCTCATAGTCCTATGACGGGTTGGTTGTTTAGCAACAAAACTCACGCATGCGCAACTATGGGGCAAAACAGATGATTGGCTTAGACGGTTGTTTTTTGAAACCATAAATAGTATTGCACAATGAGCAATTGTCTCTCATATACACTACAGGGACACCTGCTCGTCGAACATCTCATTCCAAAGTTATGGGCATCAATATGGAGTTGGTCCCCCCTTTGCTGCTATAACAGCCTCCACTCTTCTGAGAAGGTTTTCCGCTAGGTTTTGGAACTGCGGGGACTTGCTTCCATTCAGCCACAAGAGCATTAGAGAGGTTGGGCATTGATGTTGGGCAATTTGGCCTGGCTCACAGTCGGCGTTCCAATTCATCCCAAAGGTGTTCGATGGGGTTGAGGTCAGGGCTCTGTGCAGGCCAGTCACGTTATTCCACAACAATCTCGACAAACCATTTCTGTATGGACCTCGCTTTGTGCACGGGGGCATTTTCATGCTGAAACAGGAAAGAGCCTTCCCCAAACTGTTCCCCACAGAATCATCTAGAATGTCATTGTATGCTTTAGCTTTAAGATTTCCCTTCACTGGAGCTAAGGGCCCAGCCCGAACCATGAAAAACATCCCCAGACCATTATTCCTCTTCCAACAAACTCTGCATTTGACACTATGCACTCAGGGAGGTAGCGTTCTCCTGGCATCCACCAAACACAGATTCGTCTCACGAACTGCCAAATGGTGAAGCGTGATTCATCACTCCAGAGAAGGCGTTTCCACTGCTCCAGAGTCCATTGGTGGTGAGCTTTACACCACTTCAGGCAACGCTTGGCATTGCACATGGTGATCTTAGGAAGCTCCTGATGAACAGTTATTGTGCTGACGTTGCTTACCGAGCCAGTTTGGAACTCGATTTTTACACGCTTCAGCACTCGGCGGTCTCATTCTGTGGCCTTGTGTGGCCTACCACTTTGCGGCTGAGCCGTTGTTGCTCCTAGACGTTTCAAATTCATGATAACAGCACTTAGCTCTAGCGGGGCAGAAATTTGATGAACTGACTTGTTGGAAAGGTGGCATCCTATGACGGGCCACGTTGAAAGTCACTGAGCACTTCAGTAAGGACATTCTACTGCCAATGTTTGACTATGGAGATTGAATGGCTGTGTACTCAATTTTATACACCTGTCAGCAACGGGTTTGACTGAAATAGCCGAATCCACTAATTTGGGTCCACATACTGTTGTATATATAGTGTACGTCATTACAGTTGTCAGTTAGCTAGCTAGTAAATTTAAGTCATATTAGCATAGCTGACTTGACGTCAGTCAAAAAACCTCTAGAACAAGATAAAAATAGCTGAAACGCGCCACCTACGATTCCCCACATGGCAGCTTGTCATTGTTGCTAACCAACTGGCCATCCAGAACCACAACAACACACAGCCTTCTGCCACATTGTCAGCTAACCCGTTTATATGTATAAGTCTGACTGACCATATAAGGCTACATATATCATCCCCTTATTTAACTAGGCAAGTCAGTTAAGAACAAATTCATATTTTACAATGATGGCCTACCCCGGCCAAACCCTCCCCTATCCCAAATGACGTTGGGCCAATTATGCGCCACCCTATGGGACTCCCGATCACGGCCGGTTGTGATACAGCCCGGGATCTAACCAGGATCTGTAGTGACGCCTCTTGCACTGAGATGCAGTGCCTTAGAACGATGCGCCACTCAGGAATACTTCTAGAGTATTCTCTCTATCATCTATCTATTGCATTTACATATATATATATATATATATATATATGAGATTTTTTTACATTTTACTCACTAAGCAGATGCTCTTATCCTACTGATGTTGAGCCCTGTTTTATTAGGAGGGAGGGGGAGGGAGGGAAGGAGAAAATATGTTTATTTTCTTGTATATATTTCCTGTTTAAATCCATAACAAGTATAATCTGTGGTTTGTGTTTGTCTTCAGTGGGTGTAGGGGGGCTATCAGGGTGGCTGACAAAGGGGATGCTCAGAGGGGGCGGGATCCCCTGGGCTTGGTTCTGTATTGTATTGGCCACAAACTACACCCATGTTATTGTGGGTGTAGCAAAATGCTTGTGCTTCCAGCTCCGACAGTGCAGTAATATCTAACAAATGAACCAACATATATCCAGTACACACAAATCAAATAAGGAATGAATTAAGACTATATACAGTGCCTTGCGAAAGTATTCGGCCCCCTTGAACTTTGCGACCTTTTGCCACATTTCAGGCTTGGGAAATCTTTTTGTATCCAAATCCAGCTTTAAACTTCTTCACAACAGTATCTCGGACCTGCCTAGTGTGTTCCTTGTTCTTCATGATGCTCTCTGCGCTTTTAACGGACCTCTGAGACTATCACAGTGCTTGTGCATTTATACGGAGACTTGATTACACACAGGTGGATTGTATTTATCATCATTAGTCATTTAGGTCAACATTGGATCATTCAGAGATCCTCACTGAACTTCTGGAGAGAGTTTGCTGCACTGAAAGTAAAGGGGCTGAATAATTTTGCACGCCCAATTTTTCAGTTTTTGATTTGTTAAAAAAGTTTGAAATATCCAATAAATGTCGTTCCACTTCATGATTGTGTCCCACTTGTTGTTGATTCTTCACAAAAAAATAAAGTTTTATATCTTTATGTTTGTAGCCTGAAATGTGGCAAAAGGTCGCAAAGTTCAAGGGGGCCGAATACTTTCGCAAGGCACTGTACATATGGACCAGCGATAGTTCTGGTGAGTTACTCTAATATCCAATAGTTCTTCCCGGCTGTATGTAATGACACAAAACATTTCCTGAGCTAATAATGTAAAACATATACATTACAAAAATACTGCAAAGTCTTCTAAAAGCTCGTCGTGATGCTGCCATCTCTGTCGGCGCCATCTTATCCAGTGTCTGTTCTGCTGTGATGTTGAGGCTCTGGTCAGGGTCTGAGGTGGGCTGTTCTGCTGTGATGTCGAGGCTCTGGTCAGGGTCTGAGGTGGGCTGTTCTGCTGTGTTGTCGAGGCTCTGGTCAGGGTCTGAGGTGGGCTGTTCTGCTGTGTCGAGGTTCAGGGTCTGAGGTGGGGCTCTGGTCAGGGTCTGAGGTGGGCTGTTCTGCTGTGATGTCGAGGCTCTGGTCAGGGTCTGAGGTGGGCTGTTCTGCTGTGTTGTCAAGGCTCTGGTCAGGGTCTGAGGTGGGCTGTTCTGCTGTGTTGTCGAGGCTCTGGTCAGGGTCTGAGGTGGGCTGTTCTGCTGTGATGACGAGGCTCTGGTCAGGGTCTGAAGTGGCCTGTTCTGCTGGATTCTCTGCGGGGTGGCCACAGCACTCAAGGGAGTGAGTGAAAAATCTTCTTCTACTTTCCCCAACGTACAAGTGGTTCTCCACCTGCTACCACCTGCTACCATGAAAAGACTTCCACCCTGCTACTATACAGTGGGTGAACGCAAGTATTTCCTGTGACTGTGCCTCAAAACCAAATGTTTTCCTGGTCCACCACTCCACCTTGGACTTGAACAGACATTACGACCAGGTCCACCTCTACAAGGCAGCAGTGCCCACCTTCGCCCGGACCCTAAAGGACATCGCCCTCAACAGCAGCCCCAACACCTCACACAAAAACAACAGATCAAAAAGACACCCAGCCCAGACCAGCGAGACACTCTCACAGACCTGCGGGACCCACCCCCAGACCTACACATGGAGGACCCACGCCGAGAGGACCTACATCCAGACCACAGCACCACCAGCCACATCCCCACCCCAACCAATCAACAGCCCCCCAAGTCAACCATGCCCACACCACATTTAGGCACCCTCATATCAGACCCATGCCCCCCACCCCCGCAAAGAGGGCCTCAACATGAAAGTCACAAATGGTATTGAGGAGTTAACCCACTGATTGCCCACTAAGTGACAGAGAGCTGGTAGGCCCATCCACCAAACTACCAGGTGTGAAACACGGAAGGGACTCAGGGGGTTATGCTAATGTGATATAGAGTAGACCTGACTCACTCTGTTAAATTAATCAGAACAGGAACATTTTACATTTGGCTAGAAATTCAAAAGGAAATGATCTCAATAGAGAAAAATGTCCTCCTGTGGGCTACGTATATCTTCCAACTAGAATCCCCATACTTCTCAAATCTTTTTGGAACAAAGAACAAACAGCAAAAATATATACATCATCAAATACAAATCTTAGAATCAACTACTTAAGACGACCAGAACCCACTGGATTCTCCAATTACATTGAATGAACAAAATGACAAAATATAAACCCTCCAACCCAAAAAGGCATGTGGTGTTGATGGTATCCTCAATGAAATGATCAAATATGCAGACCACAAATTCCAATTGGCTAGACTTTAAACTCTTTAACATCATCCTTAGATCTGGCATCTTCCCTGATATTTGAATCCAAGGACTGATCACCCCAACCCACAAAAGTGGAGACAAATTTGACCCCAATAACTACTATGGGATATGGGTCAACAGCAACCTTGGGAAAATCCTCTGCAAAATCCTCTGCACTTGGTTTCCACTATCGTAATCGCTCTTATTTCACCCCAGCTGCCAAACTAACCCTGATTCAGATGACCATCCTACCCATGCTAGATTACGGAGACATAATTTAGCGGCTAGATGTTCTTCACCATTCGGCCATCAGATTTGCCACCAATTCTCCTTATGGGACACATCACTGCACTCTATACTCCTCTGTAAACTGGTCATCTCTGTATACCTGTCACAAGACCCACTGGTTGATGCTTATTTCTAAAACCCTCTTAGGCCTCACTCCCCCCTGTCTGAGATACCTACTGCAGTCCTCATCCTCCACATACAACACCAGTTCTGGCAGTCACATTCTGTTAAAGGTCTCCAAAGCGCACACATCCCTGGGTCGCTCCTCTTTTCAGTTCGCTGCAGCTAGCGACTGGAACTAGCTGCAACAAACACTCAAACTGGACAGTTTTATCTCAAAGACTCAATCATGGACACTCTTATTGACAGTTGTGGCTGCTTTGTGTGATGTATTGTTGTCTCTACCTTCTTGACCTTTGTACCATGCTTTATGCTGCTTCCATGTTGTGTTGCTACCATGTTGTTGTTATGTTGTGTTGCTACCATCCTGTGTTGCTACATTGTTGTCTCAGGTCTCTCTTTATGTAGTGTTGTGTTGTCTCGTTGTGATGTGTGTTTTGTCCTATATTTATAATGTTTAAAAAATATATATATATCCCATGCCCCTGTCCCCGCAGAAGGCGTTTTGCCTTTTGGTAGGCCGTCATTGTAAATAAGAATTTGTTCTTATCTGACTTGCCTAGTTAAATAAATGTTAAATAAATAAAAATACAAATTAGCATTATAGCAGCAGACTCGTACATTTCCTCAGGGAAAACAAGGTACTGAGCAAATGTCAAATAGTCTTATTACCAAATTACTGTACAACAGACCATGTATTCACCCTGCATCCTAATTGACAAACAAACAAAACCAAACAAAGGCAAATTCTTCTCATGCTTTGTTGATTTCAAAAAAACTTTTTACTTAATTTGGCATGAGGGTCTGCTATGCAAATTGATGTGGTGTTGGGGGAAAAACATACAACATTATAAAATACATATACACAAACAACAAGTATGAGGTTAAAATAGGCAAAAAACACACATTTCTTTCCACATGGCTGTGGGGTGAGGCAGGGATGCAGCTTAAGCCCCACCCTCTTCAACATATATCAAGGAATTGGCGATGGCACTAGAACAGTCTGCAGCACCTGGCCTCACCCTACTAGAATCTGATGTTAAATGTGTACTGTTTGTGTACTGTGTACTGTTTGCTGATGATCTGGTGCTTCTGTCCCCAACCAAGAAGGGCCTACAGCAGCACCTAGAAATTCTGCACATATTCTGTCAGACCTGGGCCCTGACAGTAAATCTCAGTAAGACAAAAATAATGGTTTTCCAAAAAAGGTCCAGTTTTCAGGACCACAAATACAAACTCCATCTAGACACCATTGCCCTAGAGCAAACAAATAACTATACATACCTCGGCCTAAACATCAGTGCCACCGTTAACTTCCGCAAAGCTGTAAACGAGCTGAGAGACAAGGCAAGAAGGGCCTTCTATGCCATCAAAAGGAACATAAGATTCAACGTACCAATTAGGATCTGGTAAAAAAAATATATGAATCAGTTATAGAAACCATTGCCTTTTATTGTTGTGAGGTCTGGGGTCCTCTCACCAACCAAGATTTCACAAAATGGGACAAACACCAAATTGAGACTCTCCATGGTAATGTTAGAAGATTAGTGTACATAGAATTATAATAGGGAGAATAGTGTACAATAGTAGGCTATGCTCTCATCTATTGCCTGCACTAACCATGGAACTGTGGGATGCAGCCTGGTCTTATAGACTAGACGTAACATAGTGAAAGTAAATCCGGGACACCTAATTTAGTATGATATGTTTGGTATGGTTACATAAGACAGATGGTTAATTAAGGCAGAAACGAAAGTAGGCTATTTGGTCGGACGTATCACGCGCGAACGTCGATCAATCCAAAGATGTGAGTTGAAATCTCTTCACGGACAACTTTAGCTAATTAGCAACTTTTCAACTACTTACTACTTTTTTTTAGCTATTCAGCATGTTAGCTAACCCTTCCCGGAACCCTAACCTTAAACATTTTAGCTAACGCTCCCCTAATCTTAACCTTTTTAGCTATCCCTTCCCTAACCTTAACCCTTTAACTGAACTCTTAACCAACTGCTCTTAAATGCAAGTAAAACTAAATGCATGCTCTCCAACCGATCGCTGCCCTCGCCTGCCCGCCCGTCCAGCATCACTACTCTGGACGGTTCTGACTTGTGGACAATATGTGGACAACTACAAATACCTAGGTGTCTGGTTAAACTGTAAACTCTCCTTCCAGACATTAAACATCTCCAATCCAAAATTAAATCTAGAATCAGCTTCCTATTTCGCAACAAAGCATCCTTCACTCATGCTGCCAAACATACCCTCGTAAAACTGACTATCCTACCAATCCTTGACTTCGGCGATGTCATTTACAAAATAGCCTCCAACACTCTACTCAGCAATCTGAATGTAGTCTATCACAGTGCCGTCCGTTTTACCACCAAAGCCCCATATACTACCCACCACTGCAACCTCTATGCTCTCGTTGGCTGGCCCTCGCTGGTCGCCAAACCCACTGGCTCCAGGTCATCTACAAGTCTCTGCTAGGTAAAGGGGGCCTTATCTCAGCTCACTGGTCACCGTAGCAGCACCCACCCGTAGCACGCACTCCAGCAGGTATATCTCACTGGTCACCCCCAAAGCCAATTCTTCCTTTGGCCGCCTCTCCTTCCAGTTCTCTGCTGCCAATGACTGGAACGAACTGCAAAAATCTCTGAAGCTGGAGACTCTTACCTCCCTCACTAGCTTTAAGCACCAGCTGTCAGAGCAGCTCACAGATCACTGCACCTGTACATAGCTCACTGCACCTGTACATAGCTCATCTGTAAATAGCCCATCCAATCTACCTCATCCCCATACTGTATGTATTTATTTATCTTGCTCCTTTGCACCTCAGTATCTCAACTTGCACATTCATCTTCTGCACATCCTACCATTCCAGTGTTTAATTGCTGTATTGTAATTACTTTGCCTCCTATTTATTGCCTTACCTCTCTTATCCTACCTCATTTGCACATGCTGTATATAGATTTTACTACTGTATTATTGATTGTATGTTTATTTATTCCATGTATAACTCTGTGTTGTTGTATGTGTCGAACTGCTTTATCTTGGCCAGGTCGCAGTTGCAAATGAGAACTTGTTCTCAACTAGCCTACCTAGTTAAATAAAGGTCAAATATAAAAAAATGATTAAAAAAATTAAACCTTACCCCTAGCCTAGCTAATGTTAGCCAGCTAGCTAACTTTAGCTACCTAGCTAGAATTTGTAACATATTATACGCTTTACAAATTCGTAACATTTAGTACATTTTGCAAATTCGTAACATATTGTGCCTTTTGCAACTTCGTAACATACAGTAACATACAAAATCGGTGATGGAAAATCCACAAATGAATACATACCATATGAAATGTAACATATCATACTAAAAGGATTTACCTTCAGAATAATATGAAATGCTCTGAGACCAGGTTATGGGATGACACGGACAAGTATGCATCGGGTTCAAACTGTTACAGCTTGGTCTCCACTCGTAACCATTTAGATTAGCAAAAAGATTTTTTAAATATATTATCAACTAGTACTAATGAGCCTTAGCAACAACCACATGGCCGTGACGGCATTTACAGAGGAAGCAAATGAAGGTAAACTAAACAATGTAATTAAATTGAATGATAATGTTGTCTATACCAACTGAAGGGAACTAACAGTAGTTGAATGTGTGTGGTTACTAGGGCTACTGATGGTCGATACTGATAGTGGCTAATATTTAACATGATAGAAACAGGAAATAGAGAAAGTCAGGGTAGCCTATAATTAAGATGATCGAGAGTGCCCATCCCTACAAGTTAAAAGGCTGTACAATTTAAATTCTGCATAACGGCACAGCATTTCATAAACTTTACTGTGGGAAAGTTGATATTATTTGCGTGTGAAGGTGGTGGAATTATTAGGGAATATGGCATATCTGTAGACACACTTCCGCCACACCTTCATTTATTCCATCTCCCCCTAAACGAATAGCGGGTGAGTAGCATGCTATTCTCATGCTTAAGTTCAAGGTCAGAATACACTTTGAGAGAAAAGTGCATAAAAGGGGAATTATGTTCCATTTACACACGCTTAACTCAGGTCGGAAATCCCCCCCTTAGAGAAAGGCCATGATTTAGCCCGAATCACTCGAGTATCAATCTCTGGAGCTCTATGACCCCTGCTCCTCCACCCCCTCCCAGGATCGGCCTCTCATTCTGGGCCGTGTTTTCCCGGCCTGCTGGGTGTCAGCTGGAGTAATGAGATATTTAGCAGACAGAGAGAGAGAGAGAGAGAGAGAGAGAGAGAGAGAGAAAGAGAAAGGCCTGTCTCCAGGTGGAATGCGCTCTAACACAAGAGGCCCCTGACTGACTCTCCTCCGAATGCAATTTTCTCCCTTCTTTATCTCTCGTCTAGCTGGAAATAAGTGCTGGAGAGAGAGAGGGAGTAAATATGGCTGAGCTGCCTTCAGCTAAAGAGACATGTTCATCGGCTGATAGATACAGTCAAACCCTCAGAGATGAACACACAGTGAGAGACATACACACCCCAACTCAGACAGACACACAGGCCAGCCCTACAGTATGATAGAGAGGTGATATAATATGCCATCTGGTTAGGATGGCGATCACAGTATGAGCCAAACGCTGTCACAAACTCCCTGACTGAGTCTGAAAACTCGCCTCCAACTAAATGTTTCAATTAAAAGCGTTTTATTCTCCCGTGGCAGATTGTGTGTTTGAGCAGGTTTTGCCCCCAGTTAGGCTTTGATTTCAGCGTGAGTAATGTACTGGTGTGATATGATAGATTATAATGTCTGTGGTTTAGTGTCCTCTGTAGCTACATCACTGCTGCTGTGTCTTTTATGTTACAGCTCACTGCTTTGTGTGTGTGTGTGTGTGTGTGTGTGTGTGTGTGTGTGTGTGTGTGTGTGTGTGTGTGTGTGTGTGTGTGTGTGTGTGTGTGTGTGTGTGTGTGTGAGAGCGTTCTAACAGCCATTCACTGAGGTAAAAGATCCTCTGTCATCAGCATATTGCAGCTGAACAAACACACACAAAGACACACACACACACAGTGAGAAAGAGTGACACACACAGAAACACATGTACCTCATTTACGGACACAATGCTCTGATTCTCTCTCTCTAAGCTCTCTAAATCTCTTTCTCTCGTTCTCGTCTACCTTCCCCTCTGACCATCTCTGTTCTCTCTCTCTACCTCCGTCTCCCCGTCCCTCTGACCATTTCTGTTCCCTCTCTCTACCTCCGTCTCCCCGTCCCTCTGACCATTTCTGTTCCTCTCTCTACCTCTCTCCCTCCGTTCTCCCCGTCCCTCTGACCACCTCTGTTCCCCTCTCTACCTCCGTCTCCCCGTCCCTCTGACCACCTCTGTTCCCTCTCTCTACCTCCGTCTCCCCCGTCCCTCTGACCACCTCTGTTCCCTCTCTCTACCTCCGTCTCCCCGTCCCTCTGACCACCTCTGTTCCCCTCTCTACCTCCGTCTCCCCGTCCCTCTGACCACCTCTGTTCCCTCTCTCTACCTCCGTCTCCCCGTCCCTCTGACCACCTCTGTTCCCTCTCTCTACCTCCGTCTCCCCGTCCCTCTGACCACCTCTGTTCCCTCTCTCTACCTCCGTCTCCCCGTCCCTCTGACCACCTCTGTTCCCTCTCTCTACCTCCGTCTCCCCGTCCCTCTGACCATCTCTGTTCCCTCTCTCTACCTCCGTCTCCCCGTCCCTCTGACCACCTCTGTTCCCTCTCTCTACCTCCGTCTCCCCGTCCCTCTGACCACCTCTGTTCCCTCTCTCTACCTCCGTCTCCCCGTCCCTCTGACCACCTCTGTTCCCTCTCTCTACCTCCGTCTCCCCGTCCCTCTGACCACCTCTGTTCCCTCTCTCTACCTCCGTCTCCCCGTCCCTCTGACCACCTCTGTTCCCTCTCTCTACCTCCGTCTCCCCGTCCCTCTGACCACCTCTGTTCCCTCTCTCTACCTCCGTCTCCCCCGTCCCTCTGACCACCTCTGTTCCCCTCTCTACCTCCGTCTCCCCGTCCCTCTGACCACCTCTGTTCCCTCTCTCTACCTCCGTCTCCCCGTCCCTCTGACCACCTCTGTTCCCTCTCTCTACCTCCGTCTCCCCGTCCCTCTGACCACCTCTGTTCCCTCTCTCTACCTCCGTCTCCCCGTCCCTCTGACCACCTCTGTTCCCCTCTCTACCTCCGTCTCCCCGTCCCTCTGACCACCTCTGTTCCCTCTCTCTACCTCCGTCTCCCCGTCCCTCTCTATCTCGCTCTCTCTTTTCCCCACTCCGTGAGATGATGAAATACTTTTAGAACTCAGGAAATCGCTTTCTGTGGAAATAAACCCATTGTGGACTGTAAGATAACTGGCCCTTATGGGAAGCTAGTCCCTTCCCCTTAGTTATGTGTGCTTGTTAATGTTGTGTTACGTGTGTGTCTGCGTGCATTGTACCTATGTTGTGTTAGGGTTAGTTTGTAACCAATTCCTTGTGAAACCAATCAAATTTTTGTATATTTTGAATATGAATTCAGGAAATTCCTTGTGCAATACTGAACCCTCCCTCCCACCCTCCCTCCTCCCTCAGGGCTGCTCGTCTCCCATCGTGGTGAAGTTTGCCGACACGCAGAAGGACAAGGAGCAGCGGCGCCTGCAGCAGCAGCTGGCTCAGCAGATGCAGCAGCTCAACAACGCCACCACCTGGGGGAGTCTGACAGGGCTGGGCGGCCTCACCCCGCAGTATCTGGCTGTAAGAGGACACGCCGCGTCGCCCACCCCTTACTGCAGCCCCGCAGCCAACGCATCCGTCGCCGCCGCAGTCAGTGCCACCCTCCCCGCCCCCCACTACCCTCCCTGCCGTCGCCAACCGCCGACCCCCCGTCCACACCCCCAGAGAGTCAGACCCCGCTTCCTATCCCTTTCCCCCTCTCTTCCCCCCTTAAGGGTCCACTCCCCCCTCCGTGACAGGGAAATGAGGTCTTTGAATAATAGGGGTAAAGGTTCAATGGGCGGGGCCAATCGTTGGTGTGATCCAATAAGAGGTCTTTCCCATGTCTAATATCGTCATCCTATTGGGTCACAGCGGTGATTGATTGACAGATTGGCACGTGGTGTTCAGAAGCCTCATTCCCCCTCCTTGCTTCAGTACTTTATAGCATTTCAGAACCCCCCCTCTCAACTCATTCTTAGGACCCCCTTCCTCCGGTAGCCTCTTTGAGAACTGACCCTCTTCCTCTTTCACTCTGAAACCTTTTAAGACTTCTGTCCCCAACTTCTCTGAAACAGACCAGTCTACTCTTCCTTGAGTCCCCTTCATCACAGCTAGGATCTTTCCGGAACCTGTAAACTTGGAAATAGGTGTACAAAGTTGTAGATGCACATAGGTTCTTTGACAGTTACTCTGTGTTCTATTCTGAAATGTCTCAGTGACTCAGTGGTTAAATGTACAGTAGAAGATGTCATATTCAATGTTTATATAGCCTATAGCCCACATGCAGTAATGCTACCAAGATCATGAGGATACTTAGAGAAAAGATAGTGAGGGTGATGTTTGTATTTCCAATCCCTCCTCCTCACTCTGTTTCTCTCTCTTTTATTATTTTCTCTCTCTCTCTCTCTCTCTCTCTCTCTCTCTCTCTCTATCTCTCTATCGCTCCTCTCTTTCTTTCTCCCTCAGTTGCTCCAGCAGGCCACCTCCTCCAGTAACCTTGGAGCCTTCAGTGGGATCCAACAGATGGCAGGTGAGTCCAGCAGATGTACACACACACACACACACACACACACACACACACACACACACACACACACACACACACACACACACACACACACACACACACACACACACACACACACACACACACACACACACACACACACACACACACTGAGTAATATTCTAGAAACTATGCAGCAACTAGTTTTTTAAGATGTCGCTGTTGTTCAGATTTGTCTTGAGTCTGTTATCCATCAGGACAGAAGAGTGTACCAGGCGTCAAAGGAGGGATGTTTAGTCCGGCATTAAGGCAACACAGAAGGAAAATAGAGAGAGATGAGAGAGGAGCTCTGCTCACTGTTTCCCCCTGCTGGTCACCTTTGTCTTAACCTCTGCATGTTCTCCTACCCCCACTCCCACCTATCTCTCCATCCTTTATCCTCTTCATCCCTCTCCTTTGTCTTTTCCTCTGCATGTTCTCCTACCCACACTCCCACCTATCTCTCTCCATCCTTTATCCTCTTCATCCCTCTCCTTTGTCTTTTCCTCTGCATGTTCTCCTACCCACACTCCCACCTATCTCTCTCCATCCTTTATCCTCTTCATCCCTCTCCTTTGTCTTTTCCTCTGCATGTTCTCCTACCCACACTCCCACCTATCTCTCATCCTTTATCCTCTTCATCCCTCTCCTTTGTCTTTTCCTCTGCATGTTCTCCTACCCACACTCCCACCTATCTCTCCATCCTTTATCCTCTTCATCCCTCTCCTTTGTCTTTTCCTCTGCATGTTCTCCTACCCACACTCCCACCTATCTCTCTCCATCCTTTATCCTCTTCATCCCTCTCCTTTGTCTTTTCCTCTGCATGTTCTCCTACCCACACTCCCACCTATCTCTCCATCCTTTATCCTCTTCATCCCTCTCCTTTGTCTTTTCCTCTGCATGTTCTCCTACCCACACTCCCACCTATCTCTCTCCATCCTTTATCCTCTTCATCCCTCTCCTTTGTCTTTTCCTCTGCATGTTCTCCTACCCACACTCCCACCTATCTCTCTCCATCCTTTATCCTCTTCATCCCTCTCCTTTGTCTTTTCCTCTGCATGTTCTCCTACCCACACTCCCACCTATCTTCTCTCCATCCTTTATCCTCTTCATCCCTCTCCTTTGTCTTTTCCTCTGCATGTTCTCCTACTCCCCCACTCCCACCTCTTCATCCCTCTCTCTTAACTTCATCCTTTATCCTCTTCATCCCTCTCCTTTGTCTTTTCCTCTGCATGTTCTCCTACCCACACTCCCACCTATCTCCGTCTTTATCTCCATCCATTTATCCTCCCACCTATCTTCATCCATCCTTCTCTCCTTTGTCTTTTCCTCTGCATGTTCTCCTACCCACACTCCCACCTATCTCTCTCCATCCTTTATCCTCTTCATCCCTCTCCTTTGTCTTTTCCTCTGCATGTTCTCCTACCCACACTCCCACCTATCTCTTCATCCTTTATCCTCTTCATCCCTCTCCTTTGTCTTTTCCTCTGCATGTTCTCCTACCCACACTCCCACCTATCTCTCTCCATCCTTTATCCTCTTCATCCCTCTCCTTTGTCTTTTCCTCTGCATGTTCTCCTACCCACACTCCCACCTATCTCTCCGTCCTTTATCCTCTTCATCCCTCTCCTTTGTCTTTTCCTCTGCATGTTCTCCTACCCACACTCCCACCTATCTCTCTCCATCCTTTATCCTCTTCATCCCTCTACTTTGTCTTTTCCTCTGCATGTTCTCCTACCCCCACTCCCACCTATCTCTCTCCATCCTTTATCCTCTTCATCCCTCTCCTTTGTCCCCCCTCCTTACTTTCTTTCAATTGCTTTTTCTGAATCCCTCACCCTGTCATCCCACCTACACCCCCCCCCCTCTTCCGTCCTCCTACGCCCTGCCTCTCTCCCTCTTGCCGCCTCACTCCCACCCTCTCGCTCTCTCCCCCTCCTTGGGTGCTCAGTAAGCTGTCAGCTCCTGATTGTAGACTGTTTAGCTGGCTGACAGAGAGAGGCAGAGGGGGAATATTTATAGCAGCTATTGGCACAGGAGTACTGTAATTGCCAGCACCGCTGAAGGAAAAAAGACATTCTAATAAGTAGTGCAAAACTGAATGGATTTGAGGAACTGGTTGTTGCAGGGTAGAAATAATGTATTTCTAAAGTAGTAAGCTCATTGGCTCAAGTTTTTAAAATGTGTATCTATGTCTTGCAAAGTAGGTGGGTTGAGCGTTCTGGACACGGGGACATTTTTAAGAGCCCGTAATGTTGGTTGATGTGGTGTAGTTGAGTGAGTATGGGCTCTGAGGATCTTTTACCTCAGTGAACGGCTGTTAGAACGCTCTCTCTCATACACACAAAACACACACACACACACACACACACACACAGAAACGCTCAGGGACTTGGAACAGTTGGAACTGGAAGTGAAATCGCGGCTGCATTCCGGAATCCTTTTGGCCGTCCATCTGTCGCTGGGCAACCGTACGTGATTGGCAGTAGATGTGAGACAGCTCAGTGACATCTGGTCCCAGTCTTCATCATGAGGAGTCGGAGAGCAGTGAGAGGCTCAATTACCCCAATGAGCATTCAATTAGAGCCAACTAGCTAGCTAGCGCTTACGATAGAGCCCCAGCCCAGCTCAGCCCAGGAGGCATACGGAGCCTCCACAGAGCTATACAGCCCGGAGCACACAGCACACAGCACAGCCTAGCACAGCCTAGCACAGGCTGCCAGCTGTATAGCCCCAATGCTGGAGCTCCTGATGTGTGCAGAGCTGTCTCTGTGTCTCTCTTCCTCTTTCAGGACCGGGGCTCTCTGCTGTTTCACACTCCAGATGAAGTGTAGCCGTTGCACATGAATAGCTTCCTTAGATCTCAGTCTTTATGAACAGGTACCGTGGAGAGGTTTGATATTATAGATAGGGGTTGAGAATAGAGTGGTTCTCTCCATATTAAAGTGATGCTGGTAGCGTTGATGATTCTTCTGCTCTGTTCTGCTCTCTGGTTCCCCCACAACTGTGTCTCCTAGTCTTAGTCATTCTCCAGGGCCCTCAAACTCAACTCTGGACCAGTTCCACTGTGTTTTTTCATTGTTTCCCTCTAAATGGGAACTGATTGGGTGCAATTAATAATCAGGTAGAACAGAAAACCAGCAGGCTTTGGACCTCGTATGGTGGGAGTTGAACAGCCCTGCTCTAGGGAATAAGTGCTGTAATCCTCCCTGTTTTGTTTGATTAAGTGGCATTAGGCCTCCCATCAGTGTGTGTGTGTGTGTGTGTGTCTGTGTGTGTGTGTGTGTGTGTGTGTGTGTGTGTGTGTGTGTGTGTGTGTGTGTGTGTGTCTGTGTGTGTCTGTGTGTGTGTGTCTGTGTCTGTGTCTGTGTCTGTGTCTGTGTCTGTGTCTGTGTGTGTGTCTGTGTGTGTGTGTGTGTGTGTGTGTGTCTGACTGACTGACTGACTGACTGACTGACTGACTGAGTGTATAGAGTCTAGGGTCAGATCAGTGTCTTTCCACTCAGCCGAGCCTGATTGAGTCATCTGCTCCACTCTAAACCCACAAAGTGACAAAGCCACTCAACAGCGCTGCCCTCCATTCGCAGAGTGGAAAAATACAGTGTGTTATACAATACCATAGGGACTACTTCTAACACAGCACATACCGTGGCTTTCATCATAGTTTATCAGACTGAAGAAGATGCGCTCTTCTCAGGTCTGTCTGGTTCCTCTTCAGGTTTTTCTGCTTTAGGAGTTTTTCCTTACCACTTAAGCACTCTGTGACAAATTAGTTTCTTTAAAAGGGCTATGCTACTAAGATTATAAGTTATCTTATAGAGTCGTGTTTTACAAGAATGTTGTTGTTTATCAGGATGACTGGTTGTAACAAGTTTTTCCACAATGTGCTACAAAATATATTTATAATGTGAAGGTTGTGAAGTGAAGAACAGAATTGTGTTTTCTTGGAAATAGGGATTATTTTCCCCAGCCTGCTCTTTTCTGAGGTCAAAGGCATGTATATGAGTAAACAACAACATGTATATGAGTAAACAACAACATGTATATGAGTAGACAACAACATGTATATGAGTAGACAACAACATGTATATGAGTAAACAACAACATGTATATGAGTAAACAACAACATGTATATGAGTAGACAACAACATGTATATGAGTAAACAACAACATGTATATAGACAACAACATGAGTAGACAACAACATGTATATGAGTAAACAACAACATGTATATGAGTAGACAACAACATGTATATGAGTAGACAACAACATGTATATGAGTAGACAACAACATGTATATGAGTAGACAACAACATGTATATGAGTAAACAACAACATGTATATGAGTAGACAACAACATGTATATGAGTAGACAACAGCATGTATATGAGTAGACAACAACATGTAGACAACAGCATGTATATGAGTAGACAACAACATGTATATGAGTAAACAACAACATGTATATGAGTAGACAACAACATGTATATGAGTAGACAACAACATGTATATGAGTAGACAACAACATGTATATGAGTAGACAACAACATGTATATAGTAGACAACAACATGTATATGAAGACAACAACATGTATATGAGTAGACAACATGTATATGAGTAGACAACAACATGTATATGAGTAGACAACAACATGTATATGAGTAGACAACAACATGTATATGAGTAGACAACAACATGTATATGAGTAGACAACAACATGTATATGAGTAGACAACAACATGTATATGAGTAGACAACAACATGTATATGAGTAGACAACAACATGTATATGAGTAGACAACAACATGTATATGAGTAGACAACAACATGTATATGAGTAGACAACAACATGTATATGAGTAGACAACAACATGTATATGAGTAGACAACAACATGTATATGAGTAGACAACAACATGTATATGAGTAGACAACAACATGTATATGAGTAGACAACAACATGTATATGAGTAGACAACAGCATGTATATGAGTAGACAACAACATGTATATAGTAGACAACAACATGTATATGAGTAGACAACAACATGTATATGAGTAGACAACAACATGTATATGAGTAGACATGTATATGAGTAGAACAACATGTATATGAGTAGACAACAACATGTATATGAGTAGACAACAGCATGTATATGAGTAGACAACACAGCATGTATATGAGTAGACAACAACATGTATATGAGTAGACAACAACATGTATATGAGTAGACAACAACATGTATATGAGTAGACAACAGCATGTATATGAGTAGACAACAACATGTATATGAGTAGACAACAACATGTATATGAGTAGACAACAACATGTATATGAGTAGACAACAACATGTATATGAGTAGACAACAACATGTATATGAGTAGACAACACATGTATATGAGTAGACAACAACATGTATAACATGTAGACAACAACATGTATATGAGTAGACAACAACATGTATATGAGTAGACAACAACATGTATATGAGTAGACAAACATGTATATGAGTAGACAACAACATGTATATGAGTAGACAACAACATGTATATGAGTAGACAACAACATGTATATGAGTAGACAACAACATGTATATGAGTAGACAACAACATGTATATGAGTAGACAACAACATGTATATGAGTAGACAACAACATGTATATGAGTAGACAACAACATGTATATGAGTAGACAACAACATGTATATGAGTAGACAACAACATGTATATGAGTAGACAACAACATGTATATGAGTAGACAACAACATGTATATGAGTAGACAACAACATGTATATGAGTAGACAACAACATGTATATGAGTAGACAACAACATGTATATGAGTAGACAACAACATGTATATGAGTAGACAACAACATGTATATGAGTAGACAACAACATGTATATGAGTAGACAACAACATGTATATGAGTAGACAACAACATGTATATGAGTAGACAACAACATGTATATGAGTAGACATGTATATGAGTAGACAACAACATGTATATGAGTAGACAACAACATGTATATGAGTAGACAACAACATGTATATGAGTAGACAACAACATGTATATGAGTAGACAACAACATGTATATGAGTAGACAACAACATGTATATGTAGACAACAACATGTAGACAACAGCATGTATATGAGTAGACAACAGCATGTATATGAGTAGACAACAGCATGTATATGAGTAGACAACAACATGTATGAGTAGACAACAACATGTATATGAGTAGACAACAACAACATGTATATGAGTAGACAACAACATGTATATGAGTAGACAACAACATGTATATGAGTAGACAACAACATGTATATGAGTAGACAACAACATGTATAGACAACAACATGTATATGAGTAGACAACAACATGTATATGAGTAGACAACAACATGTATATGAGTAGACAACAACATGTAGACAACAACATGTATATGAGTAGACAACAACATGTATATGAGTAGACAACAACATGTATATGAGTAGACAACAAACATGTATATGAGTAGACAACAACATGTATATGAGTAGACAACAACATGTATATGAGTAGACAACAACATGTATATGAGTAGACAACAACATGTATATGAGTAGACAACAGCATGTATATGAGTAGACAACAACATGTATATGAGTAGACAACAACATGTATATGAGTAGACAACAACATGTATATGAGTAGACAACAACATGTATATGAGTAGACAACAACATGTATATGAGTAGACAACAACATGTATATGAGTAGACAACAACATGTATATGAGTAGACAACAACATGTATATGAGTAGACAACAACATGTATATGAGTAGACAACAGCATGTATATGAGTAGACAACAGCATGTATATGAGTAGACAACAACATGTATATGAGTAGACAACAACATGTATATGAGTAGACAACAACATGTATATGAGTAGACAACAACATGTATATGAGTAGACAACAACATGTATATGAGTAGACAACAACATGTATATGAGTAGACAACAACATGTATATGAGTAGACAACAACATGTATATGAGTAGACAACAGCATGTATATGAGTAGACAACAACATGTATATGAGTAGACAACAACATGTATATGAGTAAACAACAACATGTATATGAGTAGACAACAACATGTATATGAGTAGACAACAGCATGTATATGAGTAGACAACACAACAACATGTATATGAGTAGACAAACATGTATATGACATGTATATGAGTAGTAGACAACAACATGTATATGAGTAGACAACAACATGTATATGAGTAGACAACAACATGTAGACAACAACATGTATAGACAACAACATGTGAGACAACAACATGTATATGAGTAGACAACAACATGTATATGAGTAGACAACAACATGTATATGAGTAGACAACAACATGTATATGAGTAGACAACAACATGTATATGAGTGACAACAACATGTATAGAGTAACAGCAACATGTATATGAGTATATGTATATGAGTAGACAACAACATGTATATGAGTAGACAAACATGTATATGAGTAGACAACAACATGTATATGAGTAGACAACAACATGTATATGAGTAGACAACAGCATGTATATGAGTAGACAACAACATGTATATGAGTAGACAACAACATGTATATGAGTAGACAACAACATGTATATGAGTAGACAACAACATGTATATGAGTAGACAACAACATGTATATGAGTAGACAACAACATGTATATGAGTAGACAACAACATGTATATGAGTAGACAACAACATGTATATGAGTAGACAACAACATGTATATGAGTAGACAACAACATGTATATGAGTAGCATGTATATGAGTAGACAACAGCATGTATATGAGTAGACAACAACATGTATATGAGTAGACAACAACATGTATATGAGTAGACAACAACATGTATATGAGTAGACAACAACATGTATATGAGTAGACAACAACATGTATATGAGTAGACAACAACATGTATATGAGTAGACAACAACATGTATATGAGTAGACAACAACATGTATATGAGTAGACAACAACATGTATATGAGTAGACAACAACATGTATATGAGTAGACAACAACATGTATATGAGTAGACAACAACATGTATATGAGTAGACAACAGCATGTATATGAGTAGACAACAACATGTATATGAGTAGACAACAACATGTATATGAGTAGACAACAACATGTATATGAGTAGACAACATGTACAGTAGACAACAACATGTATATGAGTAGACAACAACATGTATATGAGTAGACAACAACATGTATATGAGTAGACAACAACATGTATATGAGTAGACAACAACATGTATATGAGTAGACAACAACATGTATATGAGTAGACAACAACATGTATATGAGTAGACAACAACATGTATATGAGTAGACAACAACATGTATATGAGTAGACAACAGACAACAACATGTATATGAGTAGACAACAACATGTATATGAGTAGACAACAGCATGTATATGAGTAGACAACAGTAGACAACAACATGTATATGAGTAGACAACAACATGTATATGAGTAGACAACAACATGTATATGAGTAGACAACAACATGTATATGAGTAGACAACATGTATATGAGTAGACAACAACATGTATATGAGTAGACAACAACATGTATATGAGTAGACAACAACATGTATATGAGTAGACAACAACATGTATATGAGTAGACAACAACATGTATATGAGTAGACAACAGCATGTATATGAGTAGACAACAACATGTATATGAGTAGACAACAACATGTATATGAGTAGACAACAACATGTATATGAGTAGACAACAGCATGTATATGAGTAGACAACAGCATGTATATGAGTAGACAACAACAGTAGACAACAACATGTATATGTAGACAACAACATGTATATGAGTAGACAACAACATGTATATGAGTAGACAACAGCATGTATATGAGTAGACAACAACATGTATATGAGTAGACAAACATGTATATGAGTAGTATATGAGTAGACAACAACATGTATATGAGTAGACAACAACATGTATATGAGTAGACAACAACATGTATATGAGTAGACAACAACATGTATATGAGTAGACAACAACAACAACAACATGTATATGAGTAGACAACAACATGTGAGTATGTATATGAGTAGACAACAGCATGTATATGAGTAGACAACAACATGTATATGAGTAGACAACAACATGTATATGAGTACATGTATATGAGTAGACAACAACATGTATATGAGTAGACAACAGCATGTATATGAGTAGACAACAACATGTATAGAGTAGACAACAACATGTATATGAGTAGACAACAACATGTATATGAGTAGACAACAACATGTATATGAGTAGACAACAACATGTATATGAGTAGACAACAACATGTATATGAGTAGACAACAACATGTATATGAGTAGACAACAACATGTATATGAGTAGACAACAACATGTATATGAGTAGACAACAGCATGTATATGAGTAGACAACACATGTATATGAGTAGACAACAGCATGTATATGAGTAGACAACAGCATGTATATGAGTAGACAACAACATGTATATGAGTAGACAACAACATGTATATGAGTAGACAACAACATGTATATGAGTAGACAACAACATGTATATGAGTAGACAACAGCATGTATATGAGTAGACAACAGCATGTATATGAGTAGACAACAACATGTATATGAGTAGACAACAGCATGTATATGAGTAGACAAACATGTATATGAGTAGCATGTATATGAGTAGACAACAGCATGTATATGAGTAGACAACAACATGTATATGAGTAGCATGTATATGAGTAGACAACAGCATGTATATGAGTAGACAACAGCATGTATATGAGTAGACAACAGCATGTATATGAGTAGACAACAGCATGTATATGAGTAGACAACAACATGTATATGAGTAGACAACAGCATGTATATGAGTAGACAACAGCATGTATATGAGTAGACAACAGCATGTATAGTAGACAAATGAGTAGACAACAGCATGTATATGAGTAGACAACAGCATGTATATGAGTAGACAACAACATGTATATGAGTAGACAACAGCATGTATATGAGTAGACAACATGTATATGAGTAGACAACAACATGTATATGAGTAGACAACAACATGTATATGAGTAGACAACAGCATGTATATGAGTAGACAACATGTATATGAGTAGACAACAACATGTATATGAGTAGACATGTATATGAGTAGACAACAACATGTATATGAGTAGACAACACATGTATATGAGTAGACAACAGCATGTATATGAGTAGACAACAACATGTATATGAGTAGACAACAACATGTATAGACAATGAGTAGACAGACAACAACATGTATATGAGTAGACAACAACATGTATATGAGTAGACAACAACATGTATATGAGTAGACAACAGCATGTATATGTATATGAGTAGACAACAACATGTATATGAGTAGACAACAACATGTATATGAGTAGACAACAACATGTATATGAGTAGACAACAACATGTATATGAGTAGACAACAGCATGTATATGAGTAGACAACAACATGTATATGAGTAGACAACAGCATGTATATGAGTAGACAACAACATGTATATGAGTAGACAACAACATGTATATGAGTAGACAACAGCATGTATATGAGTAGACAACAACATGTATATGAGTAGACAACAGCATGTATATGTAGACAACAGCATGTATATGAGTAGACAACAACATGTATATGAGTAGACAACAACATGTATATGAGTAGACATGTATAACAGCATGTATATGAGTAGACAACAGCATGTATATGAGTAGACAAACATGTATATGAGTAGACAACAACATGTATATGAGTAGACAACAGACAACAACATGTATATGAGTAGACAACAACATGTATATGAGTAGACAACAACATGTATATGAGTAGACAACAACATGTATATGAGTAGACAACAACATGTATATGAGTAGACAACAACATGTATATGAGTAGACAACAGCATGTATATGAGTAGACAACAACATGTATATGAGTAGACAACAGCATGTATATGAGTAGACAACAACATGTATATGAGTAGACAACAACATGTATATGAGTAGACAACAGCATGTATATGAGTAGACAACAGCATGTATATGAGTAGACAACAGCATGTATATGAGTAGACAACAGCATGTATATGAGTAGACAACAGCATGTATATGAGTAGACAACAACATGTATATGAGTAGACAACAGCATGTATATGAGTAGACAACAACATGTATATGAGTAGACAACAACATGTATATGAGTAGACAACAGCATGTATATGAGTAGACAACAGCATGTATATGAGTAGACAACAACATGTATATGAGTAGACAACAACATGTATATGAGTAGACAACACATGTATATGAGTAGACAACAACATGTATATGAGTAGACAACAGCATGTATATGAGTAGACAACAGCATGTATATGAGTAGACAACAACATGTATATGAGTAGACATGTATATGAGTAGACAACAGCATGTATATGAGTAGACAACAGCATGTATATGAGTAGACAACAGCATGTATATGAGTAGACAACAGCATGTATATGAGTAGACAACAGCATGTATATGAGTAGACAACAACATGTATATGAGTAGACAACAGCATGTATATGAGTAGACAACAGCATGTATATGAGTAGACAACAACATGTATATGAGTAGACAACAACATGTATATGAGTAGACAACAGCATGTATATGAGTAGACAACAACATGTATATAGTAGACAACAGCATGTATATGAGTAGACAACAGCATGTATATGAGTAGACAACAACATGTATATGAGTAGACAACAACATGTATATGAGTAGACAACAACAGTATATAGACAACAGCATGTATATGAGTAGACAACAGCATGTATATGAGTAGACAACAGCATGTATATGAGTAGACAACAGCATGTATATGAGTAGACAACAACATGTATATGAGTAGACAACAACATGTATATGAGTAGACAACAACATGTATATGAGTAGACAACAGCATGTATATGAGTAGACAACAGCATGTATATGAGTAGACAACAACATGTATATGAGTAGACAACATGTATATGAGTAGACAACAACATGTATATGAGTAGACAACAGCATGTATATGAGTAGACAACATGTATATGAGTAGACAACAACATGTATATGAGTAGACAACATGTATATGAGTAGACAACAGCATGTATATGAGTAGACAACAGCATGTATATGAGTAGACAACAACATGTATATGAGTAGACAACAACATGTATATGAGTAGACATGTATATGAGTAGAACAACATGTATATGATGTAGACAACAAGCATGTATATGAGTAGACAACAACATGTATATGAGTAGACAACAACATGTATATGAGTAGACAACAACATGTATATGAGTAGACAACAACATGTATATGAGTAGACAACAACATGTATATGAGTAGACAACAGCATGTATATGAGTAGACAACAGCATGTATATGAGTAGACAACAACATGTATATGAGTAGACAACAACATGTATATGAGTAGACAACAACATGTATATGAGTAGACAACAACAACAACATGTATATGAGTAGACAACAGCATGTATATGAGTAGACAACAACATGTATATGAGTAGACAACAACATGTATATGAGTAGACAACAACATGTATATGAGTAGACAACAACATGTATATGAGTAGACAACAACATGTATATGAGTAGACAACAACATGTATATGAGTAGACAACAACATGTATATGAGTAGACAACAACATGTATATGAGTAGACAACAGCATGTATATGAGTAGACAACAACATGTATATGAGTAGACAACAACATGTATATGAGTAGACAACAACATGTATATGAGTAGACAACAACATGTATATGAGTAGACAACAACATGTATATGAGTAGACAACAACATGTATATGAGTAGACAACAGCATGTATATGAGTAGACAACAACATGTATATGAGTAGACAACAACATGTATATGAGTAGACAACAACATGTATATGAGTAGACAACATGTATATGAGTAGACAACAACATGTATATGAGTAGACAGCATGTATATGAGTAGACAACATGTATATGAGTAGACAACAACATGTATATGAGTAGACAACAACATGTATATGAGTAGACAACAACATGTATATGAGTAGACATGTATATAGTATGTATAGTAGACAACAACATGTATATGAGTAGACAACAACATGTATATGAGTAGACAACATGTATATGAGTACATGTATATGAGTAGACAACAACATGTATATAGTAGACAACAACATGTATAGACAACAACATGTATATGAGTAGACAACAACATGTATATGAGTAGACAACAACATGTATATGAGTAGACAACAACATGTATATGAGTAGACAACAACATGTATATGAGTAGACAACAACATGTATATGAGTAGACAACAACATGTATATGAGTAGACAACAGCATGTATATGAGTAGACAACAACATGTATATGAGTAGACAACAACATGTATATGAGTAGACAACAACATGTATATGAGTAGACAACAACATGTATATGAGTAGACAACAGCATGTATATGAGTAGACAACAACATGTATATGAGTAGACAACAGCATGTATATGAGTAGACAACAACATGTATATGAGTAGACAACAACATGTATATGAGTAGACAACAACATGTATATGAGTAGACAACAACATGTATATGAGTAGACAACAGCATGTATATGAGTAGACAACAACATGTATATGAGTAGACAACAACATGTATATGAGTAGACAACAGCATGTATATGAGTAGACAACAACATGTATATGAGTAGACAACAGCATGTATATGAGTAGACAACAACATGTATATGAGTAGACAACAGCATGTATATGAGTAGACAACAACATGTATATGAGTAGACAACAACATGTATATGAGTAGACAACAACATGTATATGAGTAGACAACAACATGTATATGAGTAGACAACAACATGTATATGAGTAGACAACAACATGTATATGAGTAGACAACAACAACATGTATATGAGTAGACAACAACATGTATATAGACAACAACATGTATAGACAACAACATGTATATGAGTAGACAACAGCATGTATATGAGTAGACAACAACATGTATATGAGTAGACAACAGCATGTATATGAGTAGACAACAGCATGTATATGAGTAGACAACAACATGTATATGAGTAGACAACAACATGTATATGAGTAGACAACAGCATGTATATGAGTAGACAACAGCATGTATATGAGTAGACAACAACATGTATATGAGTAGACATGTATATGAGTAGACAACAGCATGTATATGAGTAGACAACAACATGTATATGAGTAGACAACAACATGTATATGAGTAGACAACAGCATGTATATGAGTAGACAACAACATGTATATGAGTAGACAACAACATGTATATGAGTAGACAACAACATGTATATAGTAGACATGTATATGAGTAGACAACAACATGTATATGAGTAGACAACAGCATGTATATGAGTAGACAACAGCACATGTATATGAGTACATGTATATGAGTAGACAACAGCATGTATATGAGTAGACAACAACATGTATATGAGTAGACAACACACATGTATATGAGTAGACAACAACATAGACAACAACATGTATATGAGTAGACAACAACATGTATATGAGTAGACAACAACATGTATATGAGTAGACAACAACATGTATATGAGTAGACAACAGCATGTATATGAGTAGACAACAACATGTATATGAGTAGACAACAGCATGTATATGAGTAGACAACATGTATATGAGTAGACAACAACATGTATATGAGTAGACATGTATACATGTATATGAGTGAGCATAGACAACACATGTATATGAGTAGACAACAACATGTATATGAGTAGACAACAACATGTATATGAGTAGACAACAACATGTATATGAGTAGACAACAACATGTATATGAGTAGACAACAACATGTATATGAGTAGACAACAACATGTATATGAGTAGACAACAACATGTATATGAGTAGACAACAACATGTATATGAGTAGACAACAACATGTATATGAGTAGACAACAACATGTATATGAGTAGACAACAACATGTATATGAGTAGACAACAGCATGTATATGAGTAGACAACAACATGTATATGAGTAGACAACAACATGTATATGAGTAGACAACAGCATGTATATGAGTAGACAACAGCATGTATATGAGTAGACAACAACATGTATATGAGTAGACAACAACATGTATATGAGTAGACAACAACATGTATATGAGTAGACAACAACATGTATATGAGTAGACAACAACATGTATATGAGTAGACAACAACATGTATATGAGTAGACAACAGCATGTATATGAGTAGACAACAGCATGTATATGAGTAGACAACAGCATGTATATGAGTAGACAACAACATGTATATGAGTAGACAACAGCAGACAGCTGGCGGATGCACACGTGTGGTTTATCGCATGGAAGTCTGCACTGTGACTGCGTCACACACACCTCCTGTCCAGACCGGTCGTCACGGCAACCACAGAAACGGGACATTCTGATCAGGCTGCTCCGGAAGAAGAGGAGACGGAAGATTTCAACGCTTGTTATTTCACGCTGTCAGACGGGCCTATCGGGACACGAGCGCCTCACTAACCAATTATTCTAGTGCCTTCTCTTTATTGGTCAAACTGGGTTTAGCCATCTGGTCCAATGAAAACTGTTCAGTGAAAACATAAACCCCCTAACCCCCTTAAACCATTCACCCAGGTGCCAAGCTCTGAATTTTTCTTCATGGTGTCTCGTTCCTGTGATGTTGTGTGTGCGTGTGTGTGTGTATGTTTGTGTGTGTGTATATTCATGGTACTGTATATACATTCAGACTGTATATACGACACATACCTCACATTTGACAAGGTGTCCTTCCCTCTTTCCTGGGTCCATAGGAGTGTTATATAAACGGGCGTAGTTCTCTCTGTGAGTTGGTCGTTGGGGCTCCATTGCTCTGTTCTACAGAGTGAGTCTGTCTGCTTTATGGAGCCTTGTCTCTCAGTAAGCCAAACAGCACTTATGTCCAACCTACTACGCCATATTTCTCTATTCACACACGCGCTCTGTCTGACACACACATGCATGCATTCATACACACCAACGGCTCACGTACACACTTTCTCTCTCTCACACACACCCACGCTGCTGTCACACACGGTGCAGGGTTGACCACCCCTGGAGGTGTCTAATGGTCGTTACTTTATCATCAGTCAGAAGCTGTCATGGCCTCATTAATTATGCTTAAGTAATGGCCCATATGCTAATACCATGTAGCTAATGAGTAAACCAGGTTACAGTTAGCCTACATACTAGACTAGAGTTACATACTGTACATGTTGATGAATTACTACCCCCAGAAACCTCACGGCACAGACAACAAAGCTCTATGTTAATGTAGAGTCCAAATGCCTTGTTATACTACACGTTGTTATCTGTAAAAGACAACAACAGAATCAAACAGGAAGCTAGACAAAGTAGGGTAGATGACACCTTGAGATAGACCACAGGTGTCTATGGAAGAGCTTGGACAGGCGGTTGCCAGAGCCGTCTCTCTTCCCCCCTGCAGGAGTTTAAGTCCAGCCTGTCAGTGTGTGTTAGTGGTCCACAGTTGTCAGGATCAGCTCTGTCTGGAATTGGTCATATCTTGACATTAGCATTGAGAAGTGATAGTATTGTATTGTAGCACTTTCCACCTCAACCACCATTCAGGAGTAACACTCAGCTTGTCAGCCCGAGTAGACGCCTCTCCTTCGGCGCCCACGCGGTTAGCCCCCGGTTCGGACGTGGCACAGTCGTGGTCCCCAGGTTTGACAACACCCTCTCTGGCTCCTCTCCTCCAGGTATGAGTGCTCTGCAGTTGCAGAACCTGGCCACTTTAGCAGCGGCGGCAGCGGCGTCCCAGAACTCAGCCGGCCCCAACGCAAACCCCCTGTCCTCCAACGCGGCCTCCCTCGGAGCACTGGCCAGCCCAGGTAACGCCGCTTCAGAGGGGGGTCAAACGCGGGGGACACCTGCCCTCCTGTCCTACCACCACCATCATTTTCACTGTCGTCAGCAATACCATCATCTTCATCATCATTGCTGATGATCGAACCATCTTCATCACCATCAGTAGTCATTGCCGTCGACTCCCACAAGATATCGCTCCATGGTGTCCGCCACCTCTGCGTTTTGTTATTGTGTTACTGTTACCACGGGGACCCCATGCCGTGTCCGTCCCGGCACCTGCCTGCGTGTCTGTGTCTGACAGCACTTCACCTCCTCACCGTGTCATGTGACATGTACACCCTACGGCCATATCATTCTGTGTCCCACGCGATGTGTGTAAAACATACTGAAGCTCAATGTCGTCTGTGTTCGGTTTCCACACTGAGAGTTGTCTGTGGGTGGGTGTGGTTGTTTGTGTGGGTTTGTTGTGCCTTTAAAGTGACTCTCGTCTCTTCGCTTCACAAGCCCTCTGAGACACAGGAACTTTAAGTGCAGTGGAAATGTTTCCGGGGGAGGGATGGTTGTTGGAACCTTTATGTGTCGTGTGTGATCTGCCTCTGGACATGGCCAAGGTCTGGCGACTAGAGAGACAGACAGCAGCAGTCTCTGGAGGAGATGGGTTCATCTAGGTCACATTGAGACACTTCTCTCTCCTTCTATTCCTCTTCTTCACTCCTGCTGTTCTCTCTTTCTGCTTTTATCTTATCCTGCTCTTTCTCTCTCTGCTTTTATCATATTCTGCTCTCTCTCGCTCTGCTTTTATCATATTCTGCTCTCTCTGCTGTTCTCTTATTCTGCTCTCTCTCTGCTGTTCTCTTATTCTGCTCTCTCTCTGCTGTTCTCTTATTCTGCTCTCTCTCTCTTTCTCGCTGCTTTTCTCTTATTCTGCTTTCTTTCTCTCTTTGCTTTTATCTTATTCTGCACTCTCTCTCTGCTTTTCTCTTATTCTTCTCTCTCTCTCTCACTCCCTCTCTCTCTGCTTTTCTCTTATTCTGCTCTTCATCTCTGCTTTTCTCTTATTCTGCTCTCTCTCTCTGCTTTTCTCTTATTCTGCTCTCTCTTTCTGCTTTATCTTATTCTGCTCTCTCTCTCTGCTTTCCTCTTATTCCACTCTCTCTCTCTTTTTCATCTTATTCTGCTTTGATCTTATTCTGCTCTCTCTTTCTGCTTTATCTTATTCTGCTCTCTCTCTCTGCTTTCCTCTTATTCCACTCTCTCTCTCTTTTTCATCTTATTCTGCTCTCTTTCTCTCTTTTTCTTATTCTGCTCTCTTTCTCTCTTTTTCTTATTCTGCTCTCTCTGCTTTTATTTTATTCCGCTCTCTCTGCTTTTCTCTTATTCTGCTCTTTCTCTCACTCTCTGCTTTTCTCTTCTTCTCTCTCTCTCTCTCTCTCTTTGCTTTTATCTTATTCTGCTCTTCTCTCTCTCTCTGCTTTTCTCTTATTCTGCTCTTCTCTCTCTCTCTGCTTTTCTCTTATTATTCTCTCTTTCTCTCTTTCTCTCTCTCCTTGCTTGTATCTTATTCTGCTCTCTCTTTCTGCTTTTATCTTATTCTGCCCTCTCTCTCCGCTTTTCTCTTATTCTTTCTCTCTCTCTCTCTCTCTCTCTCTCTCTCTCTCTCTCTCTCTCTCTGCTTTTCTCTTATTCTGCTCTCTCTCTGATTTTATCTTATTCTACTCTCTCTTTCTCTCTCTGCTTTTCTCTTATTCTGCTCTTTGTCTCACTCTCTGCGTTTCTCTTCTTCTCTCTCTCTCTCTCTCTGCTTTTCTCTTATTATTCTCTCTTTCTCTCCTTTTCTCTCTCCTTGCTTGTATCTTATTCTGCTCTCTCTTTCTGCTTTTATCTTATTCTGCCCTCTCTCTCCGCTTTTCTCTTATTTCTCTCTCTCTCTCTCTCTCTCTCTGCTTTTCTCTTATTCTGCTCTCTCTGCTTTCCTCTTATTTCGCTCTCTCTCTCTCTTTTTTATCTTATTCTGCTCTCTTTCTCTCTTTATTTTCTTATTCTGCTCTCTCTGCTTTTATTTTATTCTGCTCTCTCTCTCTTTCTCTGCTTTTCTCTTATTCTGCTCTCTCTTTCTCTCTCTCTCTCTCTCTCTCTCTCTGCTTTTCTCTTATTCTTCTCTCTCTGTCTGCTTTTCTCTTATTCTGCTCTTTCTCTCACTCTCTCTGCTTTTCTCTTCTGCTCTTTCTCTCTCTCTCTCTGCTTTTCTCTTATTCTGCTCTTTCTCTCTCTCTGCTTTTCTCTTATTATTCTCTATTTCTCTCTTTTTCTCTCTCCTTGCTTGTATCTTATTCTGCTCTCTCTTTCTGCTTTTATCTTATTCTGCTCTCTCTCTCTGCTTTCCTCTTATTCTGCTCTCTCTCTTTCTGTTTTTATCTTATTCTGCTCTCTCTCTCTCTGTGCTTTCCTCTTATTCTGCTCTCTCTCTTTCTGCTTTTATCTTATTCTGCTCTCTCTCTTTGCTTTTATCTTATTCTGCTCTCTCTCTCTGCTTTCCTCTTATTCTGCTCTCTCTCTCTCTCTCTTTTATCTTATGCTGGTCTCTCTCTCTCTCTTTGCTTCTATCTTATTCTATTTATTTTTCTTCCCTCCCTCTCTCTCTCTCTCTTTCACTCCATTTGTCGTCTCTCTCTCGTCCTCCCTGCCTTGCTCCTCCAGTTCCCTGGTTGCTGTCTTTTCTGGAGTAGCCAAGTAACAGAGCGTGAATAAGAGCTTTGTTTAGTGTCTCTCTCTCATGAACCCATCACCCTTTGCCTGTCCTGCTCCCTCCTTTCACCCATCTGCTTAGCATAGGTTTGAATGTGAATTCTGCTCTCTCGCTCGCTCTCATGTGTTCAGTGGTTACTAGAGCTACATTATTAGTGCATGCTCTGCTCAGTGCCACTGAAAGGTGACACTCTCCACCAATGACATTTTGACGGAATATTAGTATCAATTTGATGAAGACAGACAATTTACCATTGAGAGACTGTCTTGCTTTTCATTTGTACTAAGTCTATTTTAAGATATCCTCTTTTTCTGACGCAGTGTAAGTGTGACTGGACATGAGGGGTGTGTGGACATTATGTCCATTGGAAGATGGACCCTTTCTGGACAATCAAATAAACGTCTGAAAAAGACAATTGTTATTCACTCACATTGTACTTAGGTACTTAGGTACCATGTGGCACTTGTATGATCTTGTCACTCATGATCTGTTCTTTTATATTTGTGTGTGTCACAATCGTGTCTGTGTGTGTCTGTGTCTCTGTTCTAGGGCTAAATTAACCTTGTAAAAAAACAAAAACATGTAACATGTATGCCGAGATATATCTCTGTCATACTTCTATCATACTTAGGGATCCTAAGCAGGACTCTAGCGTAGGGTCTAGTTGGTCGTCTGGCGCTCTTGCCTGCCTGTCTGCCTGCTTTAGGTTTGGTCGTTACATGACCGCTTCACGAAGGAACAACCCAGTCCCTCACCTTTTCATCGCTACACACGCGTCCACAACTACTGTGTTCATCGTGCTCTGCATTCACATGTGTGAGGGATCTTTATATGTTACATGGCAGCTACACTCATTTCTAGGACTTTCGGTGTTGAATGAGGGCAGAGATATTTCCTGCCTGCCACTCTCCCCAGCTCCAGTTTGTCTGAGCAGGGAGGATGTTGTTGCTTATATCACTAAAACGTCCAATTGGATGCCTCCGCTTCTCTAACGCGCGTGCTTGTTGTCTTGTTCTTCCTTCCTCTTTCTCTCCCTCCCTCTCTTGCCCACTCCTTCCTCTCCCCCTGGTATCCTCTCTTCCCGACAGCGGGCACCGCAGCCAACTCCTCGGGCATGAACTCTCTGACCTCTCTGGGCACTCTGCAGGGCCTGGCTGGCGCCACCATGGGTCTGAACAACATTAATGCACTAGCAGGTAGCGTCAACAGTGAGTATTCACCGACCATCGGCCGCTCACCACTCATCTCACCACCACCGCCATCGCCATCACTCAGACACAGGGATACGCTGCTGTTGCAGAGGAACGTCATATCTAGAAACCACCTCCAGTCTGTGTTACAAACATGAATAAAAATACTGGTAATGATCTAAAGACGGTACTCTAAACACTATCAAATTCCACCCAAGTCCCGGATCCAAACATCTGTCACTGTGACCCTCAAACTATGCCCGTGGTTGCCATGTGGCGTCCCTCTGTGTCCGCTCCTTGAGAAATCACCTGTTCAGCCTGGCTTTATGCTCCAGGCTGCACCCCCCCTAACCCACCACATCCTCACAAAGACCACGGCTACCAATACATCCATCCATTTATTCATGAATCCATCCGCTTCCTGGTTGTGTCACACGGGGTGGTGCCTGTTGTAAGAGTGCTGCTGTTTGTGCTGTCACTTTGTCCGCGTGCTGGTGCCGCTTCACGTCTGTGCGGGGTCGTGTACGTGTCACCAGTGAATCTGCACCCTCGTGTGTAAGTAGAGGTACATTTTTTTCAACAACAAAAAAAACGAAAACACTTTTTTTAGTAGAGGTGAAGAGAAGAAAATATTCTGCAACTCTTGGAAGAATACAGAAGTGGCCTTAATCAGGTATAAGTCTACATGTATGAGATGAGCTGTGTCCCAGTAGTCGTACAGTAGCCAGTGAGTTTCTCTGATGGCCACACTTAAGTCTCTGTCCTGTCATGTCCTGCTACACCTCTGGGGGAAAGTCAAAGTGTGTCGCCTTAATCAGGGTTGTTATGACAGCAGAGATCCTGTAAAACCAGCCCATTCTCCACATATTCTCCCCTGACCTTTTCCTGCTTCTTCAACAGTTGCCATATCCGCTTTATAAATCCCCCCTCCGCTCAAACACGATGAGAATGCCAGTTTCACATTAATCTTCTCCTCCCCTTTCCCCCCCTTCTTTCATTGAAGCACATCTAGGCTTTAATTGAATCGTAAAGGTCAACGGTGCAATTATTCCTGAATAAATGAGTGACCTATAATTTCCAGCGCCATGGTCATCATTTACCTCTCTGTCAGATGGTGGCGGGCGGCGGGTCATTTGGGAATATCGATCCCCTCAGACTGTTGCCCTGCTAGGCAGTGAAGCCACACTAACAAGTGCAGCTGTCCTTTTTAACCTTGCTGCTCGTTGTTACCCTCTAAATGGCCAAATAAGAACGGGGGCATGCCGTTTGATGCCAGGGACGTGCCGTTTGATTGGTGTTTGACATTGTTGGTCTGGGGTCTGATTGGTCTAACAGTAGTGAGGTGATTTCTCCTCTGTGTGGGTGGTGAAAATGGCAGAGAGCGATAGATTGAGCCAATATTGAGATATTGGTTCTTGAGTACACTAGCAGGTTCTGAAGTGTGGATGTTAAACTCGTACATTAGGCCTTGAGTGTCTTGTGTGTGTGGGGTGGGGGGCTAGGGATGTTGTCATGGTGATATTTCAGCGACTGGCTGCTTATTTCTGCTGTGGTGTTCCTGTTTGCATGGGTCAGGCCAGGCTCTCCATTCACCTCTGTGTTATGTGTTTTAATGTCTATTACATGTAGGACAAGTGTATTATGTGTGTGTGAGAGATAAAATAAATATTTTGTGCATATATTTACATATCCTGTACAAAATGTATTGAAATGTGTTTTACAGTGTGTGTGTGTGTGTGTGCGTGTGTGTCAGTGTTATGTACTGTATGTTGAATGAATATGTGTGTGTGTGTTTACAGTGGGGAGAACAAGTATTTGATGCACTGCAGGTTTCCCTACTTACAAAGCATTTAGAGGTCTGTCATTTTTGTCATAACTCCACTTCAACTGTGAGAGACGGAATCTAAAACAAAAATCCAGAAAATCACATTGGATGATTTTTAAGTAATTCATTTGCATTTTATTGCATGACATAAGTATTTGATCACCTACCAACCAGTAAGAATTCCAGCTCTCACAGACCTGTTAGTTTTTCTTTAAGAATCCCTCCTGTTCTCCACTCATTACCTGTATTAACTGCACCTGTTTGAACTCGTTACCTGTATAAAAGACACCTGTCCACACACTCAATCAAACAGACTCCAACCTCTCCACAATGGCCAGAGATCTGTGTAAAGACATCAGGGATACAATTGTAGACCTGCACAAGGCTGGGATGGACTACAGGACAATAGGCAAGCAGCTTGGTGAGAAGGTAACAACTGTTGGCGCAATTATTAGAAAATGGAAGAAGTTCAAGATGACGGTCAATCACCCTCGGTCTGGGGCTCCATGCAAGATCTCACCTCGTGGGGCATCAATGATCATGAGGAAGGTGAGGGATCAGCCCAGAACTACACGGCAGGACCTGGTCAATGACCTGAAGAGAGCTGGGACCACAGTCTCAAAGAAAACCATTAGTAACACACTACGCCGTCATGGATTAAAATCCTGCAGCGCACGCAAGGTCCCCCTGCTCAAGCCAGCGCATGTCCAGGCCCGTCTGAAGTTTGCTAATGACCATCTGGATGATCCAGAGGAGGAATGGGAGAAGGTCATGTGGTCTGATGAGACAAAAATAGAGTTTTTTGGTCTAAACTCCACTCACCGTGTTTGGAGGAAGAAGAAGGATGAGTACAACCCCAAGAACACCATCCCAACCTTGAAGCATGGAGGTGGAAACATCATTCTTTGGGCATGCTTTTCTGCAAAGGGGACAGGACGACTGCACCGTATTGAGGGGGGAATGGAGGGGCCATGTATCGCGAGATCTTGGCCAACAACCTCCTTCCCTCAGTAAGAGCATTGAAGATGGGTCGTGGCTGGGTCTTCCAGCATGACAACGACCCGGAACACAGCCAGGGCAACTAAGGAGTGGCTCCGTAAGAAGCATCTCAAGGTCCTGGAGTGGCCTAGCCAGTCTCCAAAAATGAACCCAATAGAAAATCTTAGGAGGGAGCTGAAAGTCCGTATTGCCCAGCGACAGCCCCGAAACCTGAAGGATCTGGAGAAGGTCTGTATGGAGGAGTGGGCCAAACCCCTGCTGCAGTGTGTGCAAACCTGGTCAAGAACTACAGGAAACATATGATCTCTGTAATTGTACCAAATATTAAGTTCTGCTTTTATTGCATGACTTATGTCAAGGAAATTAATTCCTTAAAAATCATACAATGTGATTTTCTGGATTTTTGTTTTAGATTAGTCTCTCGCAGTTGAAGTGTACCTATGATAAAAAATTAGACCTCTACGTGCTTTGTAAGTAGGAAAACCTGCAAAATCGTCAGTGTATCAAATACTGTCCTCCCCACTGTATATGTATGTAGAGTGAATGTGTATGTTGAGTGTGTGTGTGTATTATGTGTGTAGTGTATGTATAATGAGTGTGCACTGTATGTATAATGAGTGTGCACTGTATGTATAATGAGTGTGCACTGTATGTATAATGAGTGTGCACTGTATGTATAATGAGTGTGTACTGTATGTATAATGAGTGTGTACTGTATGTGTAATGTGTGTAGTGTTTGTATAATGTGTGCAGTGTATGTATAATGAGTGTGTACTGTATGTATAATGAGTGTGTACTGCATGTATAATGTGTGTACTGTATGTATAATGAGTGTGTACTATATGTATAATGAGTGTGTACTGTATGTATAATGAGTGTGTACTGTATGTATAATGTGTGTACTGTATGTATAATGAGTGTGTACTGTATGTATAATGTGTGTACTGTATGTATAATGTGTGTACTGTATGTATAATGAGTGTGTACTGTATGTATAATGTGTGTACTGTATGTATAATATGTGTGTACTGTATGTATAATGTGTGTACTGTATGTATAATGTGTGTACTGTATGTATAATGAGTGTGTACTGTATGTATAATGTGTGTACTGTATGTATAATATGTGTGTACTGTATGTATAATGTGTGTACTGTTTGTATAATGTGTGTACTGTATGTATAATGAGTGTGTACTGTATGTATAATGAGTGTGTACTGTATGTATAATGAGTGTGTACTGTATGTATAATGAGTGTGTACTGTATGTATAATGAGTAAGTGCACTCTTCTTTTTGTACTGTTGGGTTTTATGTAAAGTTGCTCACATGCTCTCAGGTATGGCGGCCCTGAACGGAGGCCTGGGCGGCGCGGGGCTGACCAACGGCACGGCGGGCACCATGGACGCGCTCACACAGGCCTACTCAGGGATACAGCAGTATGCAGCCGCAGCCCTGCCCACCCTCTACAGCCAGTCCCTGCTGCAGCAGCAAGGTGCCGCCGGCAGCCAGAAAGAGGGTCAGTGGGCGTGGGGTGGAGCCAGGGGGCGGAGGGAAGGGACAGGGGGAGGGAAGAGACAGGAGGGTGGAGGGGGTTCTGGAGAGTTGAGGGGGAAGTGAAGGAATCAAGCGGTGGAGTGTTGGGAGAGAGGTTTGCACTCCCAGTACAGACAGAACCGACTGCAATAGTCGAACTGGCACAAGAAGCTTTCTAGTGAGATTACTAATGCAACAACGATACTAACCACGGGTAGCCAGAAACAGGTTGGGCACTGAGGGTAGAGGGGAGAGCATAGTGGGATAAAGACGTATGCATTAACTCTCTATATTCTCTTCACTCTGTATGTCTCTGGGTTTAACCCTTACCCGCTACTGTCCCATGTCTCTCTCCTGTTAGGGCCTGAAGGTGCCAACCTGTTCATCTACCACCTGCCCCAGGAGTTTGGGGACCAGGACATCCTGCAGATGTTCATGCCTTTTGGAAATGTGGTCTCTGCCAAAGTCTTCATTGACAAACAGACAAACCTGAGCAAGTGCTTCGGTACATCAGCACAAACGCACAAACACACACATACACCTGTGTATGAATTACATGTTGTATTCCTTTTCAATCATTTGAGTTTCTTCTACGTCTCCTACATCCTTTTGGGCACCCCCTCTCTCTCTAACTCGCTCTCCCTCTCTCTTCTCTTGTACCCGGTCCATTTCCTTCTCTGCCTCCCAGGCTTCGTCAGCTATGACAATCCCGTGTCGGCGCAGGCAGCCATCCAGGCCATGAATGGCTTCCAGATCGGCATGAAGAGGCTGAAGGTGCAGCTCAAGCGCTCCAAGAACGACAGCAAACCATACTGATCTTAGCACTAGGGCCTATCTGCTCCCATGTTACCACTGCTAGGGTAAGTCCCCATACGAGCCACGACCTCTACACAGGGACTGGGGGAGGGAAGTGGAGGGGGGGGGAGAGACAACATTTGACCACCAGAGGGAGACACTACTTTCTCCTTTATTTATTTTTATTTTTAGCTTTTTGTTCAGCAGTATTATTTATTATTACTATTATGATTTTTTTTTGTATTATCTTTCACATGAATGCTTCCATTACCACCTTTATTTTGTACCACTTAAAAAAAAAAGTAGCTATCATCGGTAGCTTTTTCAGTTGTAAAACATATTTAATTTTCTACGTGATTATTTATATACTGTTATCAGAAGAATTTCATTACTCGAAAAACAGAGTAAGAAAAAAACAAGCTATATGGTTTTGTTTGTTCTCTTTGTGAACCTGAGGCCTGATAAAATGTCGATATAAAGGGTTAATTTCTGACACACCACGCACTGATATGCACATGACCCTTGACCTCCTGGTGTTGGTTTCCGGGCCAACCGCCGCTGCTTCTCTGACCCCTGATATGCCTGCTGACAGACACCAGGGAACAAAGGGTTAAAAAAACAAAACTTAGTGGCCTCTCACCTGTTAGTCAGTCAACAACAGCATCCCATACAGTCCTCTATTTCATTATTATCATGACTCCAGTCATTTCTTTATGTGAAGAATGTTTATTTCACACTAAACAATGTTAGCAAACTACGATTTTCTGGGTCAGATCACATTGGTCTTTGTTGAAAGGGATATTGTGTAGAACATTTTTAAAGTAACATCCACAATCTGATGAAGGCTATAAGATTAAAAAAATGTATGGGTGGGAAGTTAACTGAAAATACTTGATGTTTCTTGAGAGATAAAAAAATAAATTCAAAGTAGCGAAAGCCACAGGCCTGTACATTTTATTTGTAAAAAAAGCAGTTCTATTTTTATACAAAATTCTTACTGCCTCAGAAAAAAAGGATTTTATTTATTGCCTATCGTTAAGTTATTGGAATCCTATAAAGAACCGAATCCGTTAGAATAGAACCTTGTCGAGTAGTCTTCTGAAATTCGGAACTGTAGAATTGTCTAGAACAGAGCCATGTTCACACCTCGCTCTGCCTCTGCTCCCTTCACTGTCATACACCTCTCTCTGTCTGTGCATCACAGCCGTCTGTGATCAGCTCTCTCTCTCTCCCCATCAGTATCGGTACTTCACCTGTCAAATTTCAACCTTTCCTTTCCTTGCGTTTCATTTTTTTGTTCACGTGTTTGTTTCGTTATGTTTCGTTCGTTTGTACTGTACAAAAACTTTTCAACAGTTTCTCCCAAATGACAATCCATCCTCCTTGCTCTCTAGGAGCATGTGGTACTGATGGATATAACTTTGGCTGCTCTGTGTATGAGTGTGTGATAATGTGTTTGTACAGTAAATGTGTGTCTGTTAGTATTAATCCAAATTGTAAATCATTTTTGTAAAAAAAAAAAAAAAACAGCGAGAGATATAAAATTGTGGTGTTGACCTGGTGGTTTACATCGTTGTTTTTTGTGTGTTGTTCCCCTGATTTTTAATGCTGTAGTAATATGGTGCCCTGGCTCTCTGTCCTGTGTGTAACTCTCTCCTCTCCCCTGTTTTCTTCCTATAGAACCCATCTCCATGCCTGTTAGCTCATCGTTTGCCTAGCATGTCTCTGTGGCGTGGCGTCCAAAACCCAAAAAATACAAAGTCTCATCGTCCCGTCATTGTTTTCTGATGTCTTTTCTGAGCTCACCTGATCATAACCTGGTCTCCGCCTACTGACCTTTTGAACTTAGCGTGACCTTTTTGGACTTTTTTGCATGTGACCTCATTTTGTTCTATTTTGGGGAGGTGGGGTAAATGGGGTACATTGTGCATGAAGGAGGGAGGGAGGGGGAGGGGGGGAGCGAATCAATGTGAAGAAGTATAGCATAATTCATACAAAAAGACTGAACTCTTACAGACAAAAACAAAACATTTCTTTTTAAAAACAGAACAACCCCGTGGCAAAATTATTTCCATTAGGTTTATTTAGTTATGTTTAGTTTCCTTCTTTTATGTTGGGTTTCATTTTTTGTTCCTTTTTTCATTTAAAGTAAACTTGAAAGTTCAGCACAGGGATTGGCATGCTGTCTTGTTTCTGGTTCCACTGGCAATATGAGGCCAGAAGCAGACACTGTCGGTGTCCATGAAAAATAGACTACTTCCAAACAGTTCTGAATAAAAACTGTCTGATCAATATTAGACTCTCTCAGAGCTCTGTAATTGTTTTTACATTTTTCAGGCAGTGTAAAGTTTTTTGATAAGGCCATTTTAAGTGGCTCTGTTTCTCATTAAAGTATATATAGAACCACTTTTTTCTAGAGTAGTTTAAGGTATTACAAAAATGTCAACAAAAAAAGACTTGCCCTGTTTGGGGGGAGAAATGCTACCTACGTGTTACTTTTTGCTGAACTGACTCACAGACAATCCGTGGTTTAAATGCACATGATAAAGAAATGACCTATATTTTCTACTGTTTAAATTATAGAGCGAAAAAAAAAAAAAAGAAAATGCCTGTAACCCGCGTTAACGTTGGTGCTTCTTGTGAGTTTAGTTTTGGTTTCATTACAAGTCTAACGGTCTTAAGTGTCTCATGTTTTAAAAGAGAAGACTAAAAAAAATCTGTTTACTTGAACAATAGACAAAGCCTTTCATATGAATACTATTATAATTGTTCATTTTGTCTTTTTTTTTAAGCAGTCCCAATTTGCAAAATTTCTTGTTGGGTAATTAGCTATATAAAATTCCTAAAAAAATATATATATGAATATATAAATATATATATATAACATGTCGGCTTGTGAAGCATCAATGTTAATATAATTTAATTTCTATCGTGGGAAACAATATTTAGATGTGTTTTGTTGTTCATTATAATGTCATTTTCTTTTCTTATAAAGAAAAAAAGACAAGATCGGTGGAGTTTAGTGCCAAAACCTGAAGGTACATCCTGTCTATAGCGCGTCAGTGTATTTCTTGTGAAATTATTTGATAACGTGGGTATTTTATTAAGTGTTTTGTATGGATCCCTCATATGTAAAAATATAGATTTAAAAAAGAGTTTGTTAACTTGCTATTCTGTGGTCTTGTTGCCTGAAACTGTTAATGTTTTGCTTTTTTTTTGTAAAGATGTAAAAAGTGCCCATGTGTCATATATATTATATATATATATATATATACACACACACACCCACTCGCACGTACACACACTCAAGCAGACCTCACAGTTGACTTTACTTTGTTGTTGTGTATGAGAGCCCCTGAGTGTGTACGCCTCTACAGGCCAGTTTCCATGTTCCTGCCCACCAGTCTTTACATTACTGTTCACACGCTCTCTCTATCAACACGTCACTCACACACACAGTTCTCACATGAGCCATTATACAGAGAATTCTGCAAAGCCTTATCACAAGCCTTTACATTAACACTCACATTCTCGCCAAACGCTCTCGCTTCATCCTTTCGCTTTGACAAATGTCAAACCTTATATTAAGCTTCATCTCTATCATTTGAACCTAAATCAAGGACAAGTGTTTAGTTGAAGTTGCAACAGACTGGGAAGGGGCATCATTATTTGCTGGTATGTATGTGTCACCTCAAACAACATGAATGCGTTGCTTTCATGAGGTAAGTGAAGGGCAAGACTTTCCCACACAAGCCTCAAACCCTCCCCAGACCCAGACAAAACAACATTGATAGTAGAGAATGATTTTCAGCTGTTTGGTTTTGTTGTTTCTTCAGTTGACAGTTTCTTATGGACATGTACCAGTATTGGTAATTACACCATTATTACAGAAATATGTTTGCCCTGTTGTAAATGTTGTGTAATGTAGTGTAACTGGCCTTAACAGTGTTGAGATGCCAAAGTATTACGTCATGATTCTCATAGTCAATCCGTTTACATGACACAATGCTGTCTGTCCGTCAGTCTCAGTATTCTGTAAAACTGCCCCGATTCCCTTCCCTGGAAACCTAGTTTACGGTCTGCAAAACGCAGCACTATTTTATACAAAAACTCACCAGTCGCCTTAACCAGGGAGTGTTGTATCGAAAGACTTGTCTAATCGGATCTAAAATCTGTATGTAAGTAGGTGGTGTTTGCCAAGTCTAAGTGTACTGTATTGTACTGTACCTCCAGCTTCTCCAACTCTGGGTAAGCGTGTCACCATTTTGTCCCACAACGCAGAGTAGAGAGGCAAAATGGCCACCTTCTTCTTTAAGTGTGGCTCTCAAACTGACAACCAAGGGAAAATAAGTTACTGTTATCTGTTCCATCGTCTTTTTACAGAATAACAAGGTTTATTTGAAATACCGAGCCAAATGGAGGAGGGTTTGTAAAGTGCAGACAGGGGAAATAAAATGAGATGAAAGGGTAGCGATCTTGTTCAGTTCTTAGACAGCAAAACAACTGTCTCGGCCAAGAGGCAGAGCCTTTACCATGTCAAATGACCAAGTCAATGCCAAACTTCAGTTGAGTCCATAGCATATCAAATTGACATTTCCTAAAGCAGTAAACATGAGTAATGCCATACAAACCGCTCTAACTACCTGCATAAAAGTAATCAGGATTGCCAATATGTCATACGACACATATATCAGTGTTAATAGATCATTTTGTCATTAACGTGCGCTGATCGTAGTCTACTTATAAGACAGCTGCCCTATTAGGCCTCAGACCCTTCAGGAATCCTCTCTATGAGGAACGTCTTTGCACTCTAAATACATTAGGTTACATAAACAGACAACAGAGTTACATCAACTCACGGTGCAGCATAACGGGTTGCAGGCGTAGAGGCTTTGGTTTCTCTGCTTGTTTTCGGTTCATCCCTTTGCCAACTACTTATACTTTGGGAGATGTGTGTGTTTTTACAGAACTTAAGCATCCCCCAATTCCCAAATCGCTCGCTCACACACACACACACACACACACACACACACACACACACACACACACACACACACACACACACACACACACACACACACACACCACGGGTTGGCACAGTGTAGTCTGATTGAAGTTGCAGTCTGTTAGATGTTTCTGAAAAAGCACAAGAGTGTCCTCCGCAGACAGACCGTTAGACAGGAATGTCTGTTGAGTGCCTCACATCTCAGGGGCTGTCATCACCGATGCTTGTTGTAATCTTTCAATCTTGTCACTGTTCCGTTCTCTGTTCTCTTTTTTTTTAGTTATTATTATCTAAAGTGCTATATCAAACAATGACATTTTAAAGGAAAAAAACAACTTGTAGTTTCTTTGCATTTTGGCTTATTATGTCTAGTTTTGGGGGGTAATGTTTGTTTTCTCTCTCTTTCTGTGCCGTAAAGAGCTTGTTGTCTGTAGATTAATATCATTTTGTTTGATTCTAAAGGATTTCAATAGTTTTAAGTATTGTCTTGAGAGAAGCCAAAGTCAATGCATTTCAGTGGATTCTGTAAGCGTATTGTATGTTTGTTTGACAACACTTCGAAATCTGTCATTGGATGGGATTGAAAAAGTACAAAAAATGCAGGCTTTCCTATTTCTACAAATGATTGTACTTATGCATTTTGTACCAGTGAAACTTTTTATACTGGAGATTAAAGGAAACAAAAAAAACTATTAGAAAACAAACCTGTCTGGCCTCATGATGTGGCCTGACCTTTGTTGACTGGTTCCCGAGTATGATTTATAGCTGGCATCAAGAACGTTGTCTTTTAATATACGATTTTCTAGAAGAACTTTGGCTTGGTTTCTTTAATTAATTAACTTACTTCAGTGTTGTTCTTTTCGCAAAGAGGAGTTAGGCGAGTGTTGATTTCTTTTTGGCTTATAAATAGTAATAGCCGTTTGTCTATACAAAAAAAAACCCGGTAAGTTTCATTTAACTTCTGTATTGTGACGTCTACATGATAAAACAATTAGGAATATAAATATTTAGTCACCTCCAGTGGATTAATGTATTAGTTTAATAAAAAAAGATGCTAATTAGAGTTTTTTGCTTTTAACTGTTTAGATTTTTCTGGTTTCTCTGTCCTCTGTGAACTAACTGTGTAGCTGCAGCAGTCAGAATTATTTTTGTAAACGTATGTTCTTGTGTGATGCAGTTACTTGCTTCTGTCTCCGATATTAAACCATTTTTCCTAATACTCGTCTCTGTGTGTGTGTTGTTGTTGTTGTTGTGTTCCAGTGGCTGTCTGATGTCGTAACGTTTCACACAACCCCACGTTTCACGTCCCTATCTCTCCTTTCTCTCTCGATCGCTCTTTTCCTCTCTGGTGTTTGTTCCTTGTTTTACACATAGTACAGTTGATTTCATCCCCAGGTGACAACTCACTATGGTGTCCTCAGTAAACATGGTACATATACATCAAGGTGTGTCTATGTATATTACTTTGTAGCCCAAGATGACGTGACAGTTCATCACCTTTTGGAAAAAAAAATCAAATGACAATCAAATTTGGAAAACAAAATTCTACTTCAGGCTATGGTGCTCAGGGGCCATGATAATGACAAATATTTCAACAAGAAATAGCTTGACAGGATTCTGTGAGTTGTAGGAACACAAAACTGTTATCTGACTTAACCACTCTCACAACAATTGAATTATCATAAATCGAGCTCTGTGCCTACCGGCCTTGCGTCATCCTCCAATCTGTCTCTGCCTGACTACCTAATTGGCTGGAACGTTTCAAAAGAGGGCAGGTCTTTCTGCTGTCCCTGATTAGGAAACGGCTGCTATTGGCCAATGTGAGGGTTCCCTCATCAGGGATTGGCCTGTGCTGTACACTGTTCTGGGCATGGTCTGTCTACTATGTCTGTGTCCAACTCCACTTCTGTACCATGTCAGTACTGCATCCCCTAATATGTAGAGAAGTAGGAAAGGAAAGAGTCAAAGCTACACCCTTTAAACATACATTGTCATAGGTCAAATTGATAGGGAATCTATCTAAATAAATCATTTATTTCACCTTTATTTAACCAGGTAGGCTAGTTGAGAACAAGTTCTCAAAGAATGATGTGTGTACTTTTATAGAAGGATCTCACACCATGAGTGTCTTGCTACATTTACAGGACCCTTCAATTCTACGCCTCACAACAATTTTGATCTACAAAAATGAGGTCTGGCTGGTGCTGGAGGCAAACAACTGCAACGATTCAGGCTTTTTTTTGTTGCGCCAAGGGATATTATATTCTTTCATCAGTGCAATACTCGACCAAGCGTATTATGAAATATTGATTTCAGGGATGACATACAATACAACTCATGTAGCGTGTGGTTCAAATCAAATCAAATCAAATTTTATTCATAACCGTGGGTAGATTACTATTATCATAATCTCGCCTAGAATTTCAGAAAGAGGATCAGGTTTTTCTTTTCTCTCATGTGGTTATCCATTTTCCGATCCACAAACCAAAGCCAAAGAAGGTGGGGGAAAGGTATCTTAAAAAGCACATTTAATGCTTTACCTGTCTGACAGAAAAAGGGGACGCGAAGAAAAATTGCTCCAATTAGGCCGTGTCAGGTTGACATTACTATGAAATGTATTTATTTATTACAATTTACACACACTCAACCTGGTAAATATCTAAACCTACACTGATACAAAACATTAGGAACACCTGCTTTTTCCATGACATATACTGACCAGGTGAATCCAGTTTCACGCTCAACAGTTTTGTGTGTATCAAAAAGCATTGGAGTCAACATTGGCAAGCATCAGTGTGGAACGCTTTCGACACTTTGCAGAATCCATGACCCGACAAATAGGGGGGTACGGGTGAAACAATACTAGGAAGGTGTTTTCACCGGATTTGAGTTTTGCATCCAGGACTGCGAAAGCAACTCTACCATGGCATCACCTGCTATCAAAAAGGGCCAATCAGGTAGGTGCACACTCACTATGACCTCTGACCTCACCTGGAGACTACAGCCACATGTCAGGTAAGATCCTCCAACACATAACATCTAAGTAACATGGTAAAGTACTACGTCTAACCAGGTAATCCACATCACTAGGTAATCCAAATCAGTCAAACATCAGATTATGCTAATGTATTCATGACACATGCCATCAGGGTCACTTATTTAAAAACGTACTGTCAAGATGGTAGTAGACACTAGCAATAATGTTTTCATAGACTAATAGTAGTGAAATAGTAGGGCACTGACAGTTACAAATGATATACAAGTAATACACTGCACTATGTTTATACTATAGAAAAGTCTGAGAGAGAACTGTCAGACAGCAGTGTTTACATCCCCGCCACACAGAACCTCTCCATAATTCAAATGTTCAGACACCCTACAGGGATACCGGCACAGCACACACTTCCAACACAACACTGCCACACTCTCCCTCTACCAGACTCCCTATGGGGACAGTGAAAACACTTCCTGCTGTAACTGGGAGGTGTACTTTCCAGACACTTCTACAAAGGAAAGAAAGAGGGAGAGAGAAACGAACAGGAGACTGGAAAGGGAGAGAGAACAGGAAAATATGGAAAGTGAGAGGGTGAGAACAGAGGGTTGTACTACAAAGCAGGATCAATGAGTTAGTCGATGGTGCGGGAAGTTTTGGGATGGGGGTGCTGTCGGCGGGGGGGGGGATAAATAAACACTGAACTAAAATATAAACGCAACATATAACAATTTCAAAGATTTTACTGAGTTTTAGTTAATAGAATACATTCATTAGTCCTTAAATCAATGGATTTCACATGACTGGGAATACAAGTATGGACCATAAAAAAAGGTAGGGACGTGGGTCAGAAAAACAGTCCGTATCTGGTGTGACCATTTGCCTCATGCAGTGCGACATCTTCTTTGCATAGAGTTCATCAGGCTGTTGATTGTGCCCTGTGAAATGTTGTCCCACTCCTCTTCAATGGCTGTGCGAAGTTGCTGGATATTGGCAGGAACTGGAACAAGCTGTCGTACACGTTGATCCAGAGCATCCCAAACATGCTCAATGGGTGACATGTCTGGTGAATAAGCAGGCCATGGAAGAACTGGGACATCTTCAGCTTCCAGGAATTGTGTACAGATCCTTGCAACATGGGGCTGTGCATCATCATGCTGAAACATGAGTTGATGACGGTGGCACAATGGGCCTCAGGATCTCGTCATGGTATCTCTGTGCATTCAAATTGTCTTTGATAAAATTTAATTGTGTTCATTGTCCGTACCATAACCCCACCGCCACCATGAGGCACTCTGTTCACAATGTTGACATCAGCAAACCGCTCGCCCACATGAAGCCATACACGCTGCCGGCCATCTGGTTTTTGACAGTTTGTGCAGAAATTCTTCAGTTGTGCAAAGCCACAGTTTCATCAGCTCTCCAGATGGCTGGTCTCAGATGATCCACCGGGTGAAGAAGCCGGATATTGAGGACCTGGGCTGGCGTGGTTACACATGGTCTGCGGTTGTAAGGCTGGTTGGACGTACTGGCAAATGTTCTACAATGACGTTGGAGGCAGCTTATGGTAGAGAAATTAACATTCAATTATCTGGCAACAGCTCTGGTGGACATTCTTGCAGTCAACATGGCATGCTACCTCAAAATTTGAGACATCTGTGGCATTGTGTTGTTTGACAAAACTGCACATTTTAGAGTGGGCTTTTTTTTTGTCGCCAGCACAAGGTGCACCTGTGTAATGATTGTGATGTTTAATCAGCTTCTTAATATGCCACACCTGTCAGGTGGATGGATTATCTTGGCAAAAGAGAAATGCTCATTGACAGGGATGTAAACTAATTTGTGCAGAAATTGAAATAAACAAGGTTTTTGTACTAATGGCAACTATCTGGAATATTTTATTTTAGCTCATGGAACATGGGAACAACACTTTACATGTTGCATTTATATTTTAGTTCAGTGTATATATGTCAAATCAAATCAAATTGTATTTGTCACTTGCGCAGAATACAACAGGTGTAGACCTTACCGTGAAATGCTTACTTACAAGTCCTTAACCAATGCTGCAGTTCAAGAAATAGAGTTGAGAAAAAATTTACTAAATAAACTAAAGTAAAAACAAAAAGTTCAAAAAGTAACAAAATAGTCAAATTCACGCACTTATCAACAGAACATTCATGGTCATCCCTACGGCCTCTGATCTGGCGGACTCACCAAACACATGCTTTGTTTGTAAATGGTGTCTGAAAGTAGGAGTGTGTCTGTGGCTCTCCGTAAATTTAAAAATAAAATGGTGCCATCTGGTTTGCTTAATATGAGGAATTTGAAATTATTTATACTTTTGATATTGAAGTATATTTTAAACCAAATACTTTTACTCAAGTAGAATTTTACTTGAGTCATTTTCTACTAAGGTATCTTTTATTTTACTCAAGTATGATAGTTGGTGACTTTTCCACCACTATGGGAAGGTGAGGGAGAGTGAGAACAGGAGATGGGCAAGTGTGAGAGTAACGATGTTCGTCTGAGGAAGAAGGAGTAGACCAAAGCACACCGTGGTACCTGTTCATATTTCCTTTAACTGAACACTAAATACAAGAGAACAAGAGAATAAATGAAAACCGGAACAGTCTCGTATGGTGCAAACACTGAAATGGAAAACAACTACCCACAACCCATCTCAATCTGAGACAAGGATTGACAGCTGCCTCTGATTGGGAACCATACCACGCCGAACACCTAGAAATATAACACACAGAACCAAAACATAGAATGCCCACCCTGACCAAAGGAACCAAGGTCAGGACGTGACAGAGAGAGCGGGTGAGAGCAGGAGATGGGAAGGTTTGAGAGAGTACAGGAGATGGGAAAGTGTGAGAACAGGAGATGGGAAAGTGTGAGTACAGGAGATGAGAAAGTGTGAGAGAGTACAGGAGATGGGAAGGTTTGAGAGAGAACAGGAGATGGGAAAGTGAGAGCGAGAGGAAGAGGATTGTTTGAGCCTAATGAAGATTAATCACCCAGAGAGGCAGCTGTTGCCCCCCACCTCCTAGCAGAGATACAGGAAACTCATCTAATCTATCAAAGTGCTCATATTACAGCTGAGGTTTGTCGACAGGCGGTACGCAGACACTCCAAACAGATTGAGGTTGTTGCCGCAAACAGACAGAGACATCCCAGTCCCACTGGCCGTAAAGGGAGGTGACACTTTAAAAGTGGCCAATATGCTGATCCTGCAAACAGACAGAGACATCCCAGTCCCACTGGCTGTAAAGGGAGGTGACACTTTAAAAGTGGCCAATATGCTGATCTAATTATCCTTCTATAAATGAATGACACCAATGTCTATGGACTTCGCAACAGACACAAGTGCATCTACATCATGGGAGCCAAAGGGTGTCACTGGCAGAGCCCAGAAAACCACAGTAAGATCTACAAGGGGTCTACTACTGCTATGTTAACTCACAGTGGCTCTGGGGTTGAGACCCTGTCGTATAACCTAGAGGTCATAGGTTCAAATCTTATATCTGGCACTTTTGTCTACAATTCCACATCTCTCAACATTAAATATATAAGAGAAGAGGCAAAAGTGTGATGGAGTCAGTGGCTCTGGGGATAAGTCTACTTTGAAGCTAAGGTTTTGGGGTTCAAGTCTCACCTGTGCTTTTGATTACATTTCTGCACCTATCAATGCCACAGAGTAAGGATCTTGCCCCCTAAGCACCAGGTTGTAAGGTTTGAACCTAGGTGCCAGCTCCTGGGTATGGTTGCCTACTGAGGACTATGCTGGTCAGTGAGTCAGAGCCACTTGGGGAGCTGCTGCCACACAAGGTGGCATTGGCTGGAAAGGCATGATAAGCAGAGGGGGGGGGGGGGAATTCCTGGGGTTCCCCACTGTGTTTCCACACAATAGGTTACCTTTTCTGGGAGTTTTTCTCCATAACAATTGCACTTCGCAGGAGAGGGTATCCCAGGTATTCATCCTCATGAATTCTGACAGCCTTCCAACTATCCCAGAGTGTCCACACAACCAGGTGATGAGCCAGGGATCAAACCTGCAACCCTGTGCTTCAGAGGAGAGAATTTTAACACAGAGCCACTGGCTCTTTCACACTCTGAATGTGAAGAAATACACACAATCTAAGGATTGAACCCACAGCCACAGATTATTCCACATATCTGTGTATTTCAGATGGAAAGGCACCTCTGCAGAATTACGTAACAGAAACCATATTCCCAGGGTACATAGTACATGCAACTTCAATATAAGAGTTACACACTAGCATCCAATGTTTCTCTGCTGTCACTGCCATTACAGGAGACAAGTTGAGAAAGTAGTGAACTCATGACCTCTGGTGGACAAGGTGGGAGTCATTCCAGAGAGCTCCACTAGTTCTGATTGAACTCTCCCCTTCTTCACCTGCCACAACACCTAAAGCCACGGAACAATAACGTAGGCCTCGATTCAATCAGGTCGAGCATTAACCCGCACTGGCTGACATCCACATGGAGGATGTTTGGTGGCGTAACTGCGGTAGATGACAAACCGATGAGCGGCTGCTCTTGTGCGTCACCAACCACTCCCTTATTATCCCAACTGCATTAGCAGTTCAAACGGTGCGAGAAATAATTACAGGCAGTCAGGTGTTGCCCCTATACGTGTCTATGGTAACAGCTATACCAGACTAATCGAGGTGTAGGCAATAGAACATCATGCATTCAAATGTTTGAACTTATAACGCGGCTGGATGAACTTCTAACGCGGCTGCATGGGATTTGTCGGATATAAACTTGGGTGTGGTTTCATTGCATCCAATAGCAGTGTCCGCAATAAAGTAACAGAAGGAGCCATTTGTGGATCTCTAACGCGGTTCCACCTCCAGCATGTCAAAATTACCACTATAGTGGGGCACAAAAGTATTTAGTCAGCCACCAATTGTGCAAGTTCTCCCACTTAAAAAGATGAGAGAGGCCTGTAATTTTCATCATAGGTACACTTCAACTATGACAGAAAAATGAGAGAAAAAAATCCAGAAAATCACATTGTAGGATTTTTAATGAAATTATTTGCAAATCATGGTGGAAAATAAGAATTTGGTCAATAACAAAAGTTTATCTCAATACTTTGTTATATACCCTTTGTTGGCAATGACAGAGGTCAAACGTTTTTTGTAAGTCTTCACAAGGTTTTCACACACTGTTGCTGGTATTTTGGCCCATTCCTCCATGCAGATCTCCTCGAGAGCAGTGATGTTTTGGGGCTGTTGCTGGGCAACACAGACTTTCAACTCCCTCCAAAGACATTCTATGGGGTTGAGATCTGGAGACTGCCTAGGCCACTCCAGGACCTTGAAATGCTTCTTACGAAGCCACTCCTTCGTTGCCCGGGCGGTGTGTTTGGGATCATTGTCATGCTGAAAGACCCAGCCACGTTTCATCTTCAATGCCCTTGCTGATAGAAAGAGGTTTTCACACTAAATCTCACGATACATGGCCCCATTCATTCTTTCCTTTACACGGATCAGTCGTCCTGGTCCCTTTGCAGAAAAACAGCCCCAAAGCATGATGTTTCCACCCCCCATGCTTCACAGTAGGCATGGTGTTCTTTGGATGCAACTCAGCATTCTTTGTCCTCCAAACACGACGACTTGAGTTTTTACCAAAACATTCTATTTTGGTTTCATCTGACCATATGACATTCTCCCAATCTTCTTCTGGGTCATCCAAATGCTCTCTAGCAAACTTCAGATGGGCCTGAACATGTACTGGCTTAAGCAGGGGGACACGTCTGGCACTGCAGGATTTGAGTCCCTGGCGGCGTAGTGTGTTACTGATGGTAGGCTTTGTTACTTTGGTCCCAGCTCTCTGCAGGTCATTCACTAGGTCCTCCCGTGTGGTTCTGGGATTTTTGCTCACCATTCTTGTGATCATGTTGACCCCACGGGGTGAGATCTTGCGTGGAGCCCCAGATCGAGGGAGATTATCAGTGGTCTTGTATGTCTTCCATTTCCTACTAAGCCTACTAGAAAGTGTGTGCCCTTCAGGCATGGAGGGAAGCTAAAGTCATTCCTCTACCCAATAATAGTAAAGCCCCTTTACTGGCTCAAATAGCCGACCAATCAGCCTGTCACTAACCCTTAGTAAACTTCTGGAGAAAATGGTGTTTGATACAATGCTATTTCAAAGTAAACAAATTGACAACAGACTTTCAGAACGCTTATAGGGAAGGACACTCAACAAACACAACACTTAAACAAATGACTGATGATTGGCTGAGAGAAATTGATGATAAAATTATTGTGTGGGCTGTCTTGTTGGACTTCAGTGTAGATTTTGACATTATCGATCATAGTCTGCTGCCGGAAAAACGGGTGTGTTAGGGCTTTACACACCCTGCTATAATGTGGATAAAGAGTTTCTTGTCTAACAGACAGAACACAGAGGGTGTTCTTTAATGTAAGCCTCTCAAACATAATGCAGGCATAAACAGGAATTCCTCAGGGTAGCTGTTTAGGCCCCTTGTTTTTTTCAATCTTTACTAAGGACATGCCACTGGCTTTGAGTAAGGCAAGTATGCCTATGTATGCGGATGACTCAACACTATACAAGTCAGCTACTACAGCAACTGAAATTACTGCAACACTTAACAAAGCACTGCTCTGCCTTCTAAACAACACTATCAACAAGGCAGGTCCTACAGGCCCTAGTTTTATCGCACTTAGACTACTGTTCAGTAGTGGTGTCAAGTGCCACAAAAAAGGACTTGGAAAAATTGCATTTGGCTCAGAACAGGGCAGCACGGCTGGCCCTTAAAAGTACACAGAGAGCTAACATTAATGATATGCATGTCAATCTCTCATGGCTCAAAGTGGAAGAGAGAATGACTTCATCATTACTTGTGTTTGTAAGAGGTGTAGACAAACTGAATGTACCGAGCTGTCTGTTTAAAATACTCGGACACAGTACTACATAGAGCCATGACTACATGGATCTCTATTCCACATCAGGTAACTGATGCAGCATTAGAATCAGATTTAAAAAGAAGGTATAAATACACCTTATGGAACAACTGGGACTGTGAAGAGACTGTGAAGAGACACCCACAAAGGTACAGACATATGCATACACACACATTGTTGTAAGGTGGTGTTTAACATTTTGTATTGTGGACATGTAGGGATGTTATGATGTCCTGTTTGATCTTTAGCTCATTCAGTACAAACAAAGTTCACTGTTTTATCTGTTGTTTTATATGTAATGTGGGTGCTTTGGTGCGTTTGGACTTCAGGAAGAGTAGCTGCTGCCTTGGCATTAGCTGATGTGGATCCCTAATAAATACAAATGCAAAATACAAAGGCATACTTTTGTTTTCTTATAGTACTTTTCAAAAAACTTTTTAATAACCAAATAGACACGGGATGTTTTTTGGCAAAATATTTATTCAATGTATGTAGTGTTAATATCCAAAACTTGCATTTTCAGAAATGCTCCCAAAATGACTTACACCCCTATTTGATTTAGACAGTACTCTCCTGCCATCTTGTGACTATGAAGAAACATGCAGCTGGAACATATTTTTATTTCCATTAGTCTGTACTGAACAGTCTCATAAAAACATGTGATGCTGTTAAACTTTATGTACCATTAAATTATATTCCTTCAAATATTTATTTTCCTTGAAACACCAAAAGGCCACAGTGTGCATGAAACATAAAAGGTTCATTCAAGTGTTGAGGTGATTAGAGCCCATAAATGTGATCTATTATTACATGATTCCTATTGAAGCTTGGGTGTGTTGTTTGTTTACCTCTCCTGCTAGTTCCTCTGCAGGCTCTTCAATGTTGGAAGCATCCTGGGCTCTTCGTGGGTGTTGGATTCCTGGTCCACACCCAGAGAACCCCTGTGTATCTGTGGGTCCACAGTCAACACAATTAAGAAGGATCATTAGGATGGAGACATCTGCCTCCACTTCTCCCCTGCTGGGATAGACAAGACTATTCTTATTTTCTGAGGGCTGTATTGAAATGTCCTCCAGGACTGTAATTATTAAATCATTTCTGCAAACTAATTGTACACAAAGTGAAAACAATCTACTGGTATCCCTCTGTGTATCAGTCAGGCAGCATACTGTGCTGTTTATTTGAGTAGTTACTCTTGTTGGGGCAGACTTGGTTTGCAGACACCGCTGCCACAATCACAGGCCTAATAGGCCATGAAATCAACACACACAGCGGGTGAACTGTGGGAGTGTCACACTCTCCCCAATGCGTTAACCTCGTTAGGTGTGACATTAATAGAACTGGTGGGACATAAAGTGTGACACTAACAAGGTAAGCGAGACAGAGTTTCTAACTGGGAGAGATAGATAAGAGGTTGCACTGCTTTCAACAGATTACCACCTGTGACTCAGACACCTAGCTAACTGTTCCCAAGAAGAACACTGTTCTCTATCTCTTCTGTAAAGGGTTATTGACCCCTGACGCTGGTGAAATAGTTTCATTTGTCTGTTTGTGACTTCTCTACAGCACTCCTAGTTTGCTTTCTAATTGAACGGAGCTGCGGTTCATTAAGGTCTGTCATACTGTGTGTTCCAAAAACAAGTGAAAAATACAGAAATTAATAAATTTCTTGACTAAATTCTTGTAACTGTTTCTGAATTTAATCTAGATGTAATACACATCAACCCTTGCTACGGTATACCCTGTTTATTGTGTCTAGTCTCTTTATATAGTAACCTCAAAACAAACACATCATCAATCTGAGCAGCGAACTGATCGCTGCAGCTGTACATAGTCCATCTGTAAATAGCCCACCCAATCTACCTACCTCATCTCCATATTGTTTTTATTTACTTTTCTACTCTTTTGCACACCAGTATCACAACTTGCACATCATCATCTGCTCATCTATCACTCGTGTTAATCTGCTAAAATGTAATTAATTCGCTACTGTGGCCTATTTATTGCCTTACCTCCTCACACCATTTGCACACACTGTATATAGACTTTCTTTTTTTCTATTGTGTTATTGACTGTACACTTGTTTATTCCATGTGTAACTCTGTTGTTGTTTGTGTCTACTGCTTTGCTTTATCTTGGCCAGGTCGCAGTTGTAAATGAGAACTTGTTCTCAACTAGCTTACCTTGTTAAATAAAGGCGAAATAAAAAAATAAAAATGTGTAGACATTGCTAGTGACTTGTAGTGAAATCTAAGAACTATTTGTTCTTATTTGAAGTCAGCCAAGCAGGAACAGACCCCAGTTAGCATAACCTTTCAGCAGTCTCTATGTTCTTCCAATAACACTTTCACAAAGGTAAATACTCTACCGCACTGCGCTGCACACATTATACACCATCTTTGTTTCTCAAAGCCTCTGCTAGGAGAGGGCCACATCACTAGGAAGCACAAGTAACAGAGTTAAGAATGTACTGCAAACTCCCTCCACAGCTAGCTACAAATGTCGCCGATGGAGCTATCGAATTAGATATTTTTGGATAGCGGAAATGGTTGGTACGTTTTCAAGGAGGGTGGTCATGTGTGTTTGTGAGAAGAGGATCGCTTGTTTAAGCCCGGTTTGGAGACAGTGATAGCGGAGGAAGCCATGTATTTAGCAGCACACTGACGGCTGTTTCACTGGTGCCGTGACCCGGATACACAGTTTCGGATACACAGTTTGGCTCAGCTTAACGGCCAGGGTCGTTCACTGTGTGGCGAGTTTAGGGGTGAGTGTAACGGAGTTAAGAACGTTATGTACCGTAAGCTCACTCCACAGTTAGGTTGAAAGGTCACCGATTAAGAGCCTGGTACAGGGACAGTGGAGGAAAGCAAAAATGTTAGCAGTGCACTGACGTCCGGTTCATACACACACAACAGAGCCAAACAGATTTGTATACTAAGACTACGACCCACATTATTGGGGCTGGTTTAATTTTAGACATCCAGCCCAGAACGGTCAGCAGCATACCACCCTGCATACCACTGCAGGCTTGCTTCTGAAGCTAAGCAGGGTTGGTCTTGGTCAGTTCCTGGATGGGAGTCCAGATGCTGCTGGAAGTGGTGTTGGAGGGCCAGTAGGAGGCACTCTTTCCTCTGGTCTAAAAAAATATCCCAATGCCCTAGGGCTTGGTGACACTGCCCTGTGTAGGGTGCCGTCTTTCGGATGGGATGTTAAACGGGTGTCCTGACTCTCTGAGGTCATTAAAGATCCCATGGCACTTATCGTAGGGGTGTTAACCTCGGTGTCCTGGCTAAATTTCCAATCTGGCCCTCAAACCATCACGGTCACCTAATAATCCCCAGTTTACAATTGGCTCATTCATCCCCCTCCTCTCCCCTGTAACTATTCCACAGGTCATTGCTGCAAATGAGAATGTGTTCTCAGTCAACTTACCTGGTAAAATAACAGATAAATAAATAAAATACATTTAAAAAGAATCTAGATGTGTCACAGAAAGAGAGTATCTGATATCATGCCTGTTTTAAAAAGTGGGTACGGTACATAATATACCAGGAAACAGGCAGGCATAAAATGACTTTCAGGATTAAAGGGTTTGGGTTAGGCTATTTGGTATCCGTAGAATAACATAAGTGGCCATTCCCACTGTCCTGCAAACACAACTACTCTGTTTGTTCTCAAGGGCCTTAGCTATAGGTACTGTGCAGTTTTGCAAAACCTTCAGATCATACGGATAGGTTCAGGCCCTGTTATAACATTGTTTAAACATTATATTTGTATAACATTGTTAAAAAGTTGATAATGTATTGAAGGCTGACTTGGCTGTGCATACAAGCAGTCTCTCTCTCTCTCAGTGGGATCACTGGTATGTAAACACTATATAGCTAGACTCTGTATACTGTATACTGTATAGCTAGACTATAGTGGATACTTCACACTGAGGATAAATGGAGGTTGGTTTGTTTTGTTGGTGGCCCGCTGAGAAAAGAAGAGCAGTATCACGTTGCAGAATATACACTTTAGTTCTTCAGCGTTCAATAACAAATACAAGGCTTACGGCTATGGGTTGCTGGTTACAAATAATAACAGAATAGCAGAATTTGTGTAATTTTGTGTAACAAAAAACAAAGTAGCCTATTCTAAATAACCTAGAAATTACTTTTAGAACCCCGGATATTTTCGCTTGAAATGAGAACTCTGAGAAATAGTTTTTTTCCTTTAACATCATCATGAATTTATAGGCTACCAGGTGGGTTAACAGGCTAATAGCAAGACTTGTGCGCTGTTCTTTTAATTGTGCCTATGAGACTACTTTTCCTTTGTGGTTAAGTTTTTTTCTAGCAAATGAAAAGGTGCAAGTGACAACTAATGGTCATTTACTATTTGCCAACTATGTGCCGCAACCTCGTTTCGGATCCAACATGGCGGGTGAGATAAGCCCGTCGGGCGGCGCATTGCTACCTGGAGTGGGATCGATTGCACAGCGCCCTGCAGGGGTTCCATAGTGAGTTTGAGAAGTGTTCTGTTCTGGAAGAGCGCTAACTTCCTGGTACGGGACAATGGACATGTTTTACTCTAGTTTGGCCGGGAAAACACACGCAGCGATGTGATCAAGACGGACACGTAGAGTTAGAACAAGGTAAACCTGTCCTTTCCATTTTCGAAATGTTCTGGGAAATATAACTTATCAACTTCCCCGATATGGATGTCAGTGTACTACTGTTGGCTAAACGCTAGCAAGCGGACTGCGGTTTTGAAAGTGGCATTATGTGATGGGAACCAGGGACACGCGTCTGTGTAGCGCTGTCCGCACTGAACGACTCGGTATGCGGTATTAATTCCAGTGTTTTGTTTACAATCGGGAATATGTTTTAGTAGCTTCAAACTTTGTTCTTATTTCGATTCATCGAGGCCTACAGTACCTAGCCAAACCCCCGGACGGCCTCATGCAGCAGAGTCGATGTTGACAGACTGCAGAAACACAAATCATGCTCTCCCATTGGTCACAGACCTGCATTCCGCGGCTCTGGTTGGCTTGGCTTTCCTTTCACTCATTTGACGTTTGTGGGGCTTTCAACGTTTCTCCTATAGCTTAATTGATTTAAGGGGATCAATTGTATAATTAAACGATTTGAATTAGTTATTGAATGATATTTTGCGCATGTGGCTGTGTTGAGTAAATAAGGCGATCCACGTTTCTTTACCACGTCGGGGACTATAGGCTACTGTAGCAGCGATGAGCTGCATGGGAGAATGGGTATAGAAGTTACCTTGTAGCAGTACCTCAATCATATCCCGTTTCGGGATAATGCGGTTTAACACATTCTTGGCTTTACGGCGCGGCCGAAAAAACTGCTTTGGTGATAGTTTGTAGCCAATGCCACAAAGAGCGAAATTGCAAACATAGAACTCGCAAACCGATACATTGTTTCACAAATGTCTACCACGAATGAAAGTTTGCTGCCTGGCTTCCACCCAGCAGCATGAGAGCAGATCACAAAAACAAATCACGTGTACAGTATCATACTGCAAGTCAATAAGCTATAGCCTACTGGTCTGTTTTATGTAGTGGACGTTATGATATCAGAGAGAATATATTCGCGTTATCAACTATTGTGCTCCATTGTATCACTGTGCGGTACTGGCAGCGTTGTTGCTGAGTATCGCATTTCTCATGCCGTAGCTCACGAGCCCTCCCGGTCGTGGCTGCCCGCCGAATGGCCCGAACGATGAGGAACGGATGTGTTTACCTGTCACAGCCTCCTGCATCAAATAAATATACGCCATTTGCTGACAGATGCATCGTTTAAATTAAAGCCTGTTTTTTAAAAATGTTTTATTATTAGCAATGAGCTATGTCGTGCTGTGGTTTCACATGCCACCCATATAGGCTATGCCTACCGCTTTAGTGAGGATACCAATGCTACGCGTTGGAATTAGCTTGGAATTATCTGCATTAACAAACACAACCTGGATTCAGTGGTTGACGTAACATAGTTCATGTAAATCTGTCCCTCCATTTAGGGGCGGCAGGGTAGCCTAGTGGTTAGCCTAGTGGTTAGAGCGTTGGACTAGTAGCCGGAAGGTTGCAAGTTCAAACCCCCGAGCTGACAAGGTACAAATCTGTCGTTCTGCCCCTGAACAGGCAGTTAACCCACTGTTCCTAGGCCGTCATTGAAAATAAGAATTTGTTCTTAACTGACTTGCCTGGTTAAATAAAGATTAAATTAAAAATATGTTATGTTTCCTTTGGTATTAGATGTGACAAATGGGAAAACAATTAATGTTTAATTCTCAGTTTTCCATTCAAACAATACAAAATTCATTAAAGTCCACGTGAATTCACAATGGAGAGGGTCTACATCGAGCTTCCTGCGGTGAGAGCATATGGTATAATTTATGCTACTGGTCCAATCACAAGTCATCAAACTGGTACTAGGCTACAGTCAGAGTTTCCCTATGGCAGTTATTAGGATATACACTACATGGCCAAAAGTATGTGGACACCTGCTTGTTGAACATCTCATTCCAAAATCATGGGCATTAATATAGAGTTGCTTCCCTCTTCTGCTATAACAGCCTCCACTCTTCTAGGAAGGATTTCCACTAGATGTTGGAACATTGCTGCAGGGACTTACTTCCATTTAGCCAGAAGAGCATTAGAGAAGTCGGGCACTGATTGGGTGATTAGGCCTGGCTTGCACTCAGTGTTCCAAGTCATCCCAAAGGTGTTCGATGGGGTTGAGGTCAGGGCTCTTTGCAGGCCAGTCAAGTTATTCCACATCGATCTCAATGAACCACTTCTGTATGGACCTTGCTTTGTCATGCTGGAACAGGAAAGGGCCTTCCCCAAACTGTTGTCACAAAGTTGGAAGCACAGAATCATCTAGAATGTTATTGTATACTTTAGCTTTAAGATTTCCCTTCACTGGAGCTAAGGGCCCAGCCCGAACCATGAAAAACATCCCCAGAACATTATTCCTCTTCCACCAAACTCTGGATTTGACACTATGCACTCGGGGAGGTAGCATTCTCCTGGCATCCGCCAAACCCAGATTTGTCCGTACAACTGCCAGATGGTAAAGTGTCATTCATCACTCCAGAGAAGGCGTTTCCACTGCTCCAGAGTCCTATGGCGGCGAGCTTTCCACCACTCCAGCCAACGCTTGGCATTGCCCCTGGTGATCTCAAGCTTGTGTGCGGCTGCTCAGCCATGGAAACCCATTTATTGAAGCTCCCGACTAACAGTTCCTGTGCTGACGTTGCTTCAAGAGGCAGTTTGGAACTCTGTAGTGAGTGTTGCAACCAAGGACAGATGATGTTTAGGTGCTTCAGCACTCAGCTGTCCTGTTCTGTGAGCTTGTGTGGCCTACCACTTACAGTTGACCGGGGCAACTCTAGTAGGGCAGAAATGTAACGAACTGACTTGTTGGAAAGGTGTCAATGTTTGTCTATGGAAATCGCATGGCTTTGTGCCCGGTCTTATACACCTTTCAGCAAGGGGTGTGACTGAAATAGCCAAATCCATTAAGTTGAAGGGCCATGTAGTGTATCAGTAGGCTAATCAATGGAAGATGGAATTAAAATGACAACTAAAAGTTAAATGCTAAGGACAAGCTACAACACCAAGAGCCAAAAGGGAGACTGTAATGAATAATCTGAATGGAGTTGTTATTTATTGTAGGTTTCGGGAGGTTAGTTATGTAGCCTCAATTAGCATAGCTAACGTTAGCTAGTTTAACTAGCGTCACTCAGTTTGATGCAGTCAAAACAGATACTATGTAATCAGATGATGATAAATAACTAGCAATAAGGGAGTCTACCAGCGCGAGTCGATCTGGTTGCTATCTTTATTCCCCCTCCTGTTCCCCTAGTCACAAACATTTGTGCTCCTGCGCTGCGTCAAGCTTCTCGCTCCCCCTCATGCATTACAGCTCCTGTTAATGAAGTAGCAAACATGTATTTTCTCCTAACATTGCAGCATTGTTGCGTCAGCTATTTTTTCAATTGTATTTTCCATTTTAGTGGTAATTTTGTGACAACAATGTTGGACGGGATAGGAAAGTAGCCCTCCGGCCATAACTTTTCTATCTCAACCGCTTTACTTGGTTGAATTATCAGGAGTTATGTTGTAAAAACACCATTTTAAAGCTGTACATTCACGTTTGCACAATGAATGCGACAAGTTTGTTGAATCGTCCTGATAAAAAAAGTCAGTGAATGAATCATCACCACTATTGTATCCTATTTATGTTCATTCATTCATTTGGTACTACTGAGTCTATTAGCTACTACTGCATAGACTACAATGGCATATAGACTAAAAAGATAGGCCTACAGAATTTAAAAACACAAAGACACTTTTAAAATACCCCTAGTGCCATTTCAAACATGTTTCCTTATTTCACAGTTCTTGGACAATGCTAAGGATCTCTGTCTTTCTGCCCTGATACCATGACAGTGAGGAAACAGAGCAGCTTGCAGTACTCAGGCAAGAGTCAGCAGTCACAAATTATCTCATCTCCTCCCCTATCATCTGCCCCTCTCTGTTTTACACACACACACACACACACACACTTTTCCACATGGGATCTGTACACAGTTGGCACAAAGAGCAGTCGTGCCTCTTGTAATGCCTCTCCACAGAGAGAGAACTAGTGTGTAGATGTGTGTTTGTAATGAAAGAGCAGTCTGTTTGTCCGTCTGGGCAGTGTCTTGTGTGAGTTGGAGGGGTTTCTTTCACTGCCTGAAAAGCTGGTCCCGGATGAGCTACCGTAGCATAGCAACCAGGCCTTTGCTATGGCTTCTCTCTAATAAAACACACACAGTCTGCAAAATGGTGCTGTGGGCACTGAGTGGGTGGAGGATTCAGTTTCTCCACTTCCCCACACAGAAAACACTGCCAGAGACAAAAGGCCCTTTAAATGTGACCTTAACTGTGCGTGTGTGTGATCACAGGTCAGCCCACACTGATAATAGTTAAATAGATTACTATACAACTTACACACACACATCCTGCCTCTCAAACACACAGACCACATGTTAGAGAGGGGATAGTGTTAATACATTCCCCTTCTCTCCAGGCGCTGGCAGAGCTCCGCGTGCCAGTCTCTGGTGGGTGCTTATGCCCGCTGGCACATTGGTCTGCTTTATATCTGCCTGGCCTTGAAGTGGCCGGCCCACACACAGCACACCAGATGTTCACGCAACCTCAGCCAAGCAGTGTGTGTGTGTGTGTGTGTGTGTGTGAGAGAGTAGGTGTGTGTGTGAGAGAGTAGGTGTGTGTGTGAGAGAGTAGGTGTGTGTGTGAGAGAGTAGGTGTGTGTGTGAGAGAGTAGGTGTGTGTGTGTGTGTGAGTGAGTGAGAGAGTGTGTGTGTGTGAGAGTAGGTGAGAGTGAGAGAGGAGGTGTGAGAGTGAGACAGTAGGTGTGTGTGTGTGTGTGTAGGTGTGTGTGTGTGTAGGTGTGTGTGTGTGTGTGAGAGTAGGTGTGTGTGTGTGAGAGAGAGTGAGAGAGTAGGTGTGTGTGTGTGTGAGAGAGAGTAGGGGTAGGTGTGTGTGAGTGAGTCAGAGAGTGTGTGTGTGTGAGTGAGTGAGAGAGTGTGTGTGTGTGAGAGTAGGTGAGAGTGAGAGGAGGTGTGAGAGTGAGACAGTAGGTGTGTGTGTGTGTAGGTGTGTGTGTGTGAGAGTGTAGGTGTGTGTGTGTGTGTGAGAGTGTGGGTGTGTGTGTGTGTGTGTGAGTAGGTGTGTGTGTGTGTGTGTGAGAGTGAGAGAGTAGGTGTGTGTGTGTGAGAGAGAGTGAGAGAGTAGTGTGTGTGTGTGTGTGTGTGTGTGTGTGTGTGTGAGAGAGTAGGTGTGTGTGTGTGTGAGAGTAGTGTGTGTGTGTGTGTGTGTGTGTGTGTGTGTGTGTGTGTGTGTGTGTGTGTGAGAGTGAGAGAGTAGGTGTGTGTGTGAGAGAGTGAGAGAGTAGGTGTGTGTGTGTGAGAGTGAGAGAGTAGGTGTGTGTGTGTGAGAGTGAGAGAGTAGGTGTGTGTGTGAGAGTGAGAGAGTAGGTGTGTGTGTGAGAGTGAGAGAGTAGGTGTGTGTGAGTGAGTGAGAGAGTAGGTGTGTGTGTGTGTGTGTGTGTGTGTGTGAGAGTGAGAGAGGAGGAGTGAGAGAGGAGGTGTGAGTGTGTGTGAGAGAGTAGGTGTGTGTGTGTGTGTGAGAGTGAGAGAGTAGGTGTGTGTGTGTGAGAGAGTGAGAGAGTAGGTGTGTGTGTGTGTGTGTGTGTGTGTGTGAGAGAGTAGGTGTGTGTGTGTGTGAGAGAGTAGGTGTGTGTGTGTGTGTGTGTGTGTGTGTGAGAGTGAGAGAGTAGGTGTGTGTGTGTGAGAGTGAGAGAGTAGTGTGTGTGTGTGAGTGAGAGAGTAGGTGTGTGTGTGTGAGTGAGAGAGTAGGTGTGTGTGTGTGTGTGTGTGAGAGTGAGAGAGTAGGTGTGTGTGTGAGAGTGAGAGAGTAGGTGTGTGTGTGAGAGTGAGAGAGTAGGTGTGTGTGAGTGAGTGAGAGAGTAGGTGTGTGTGTGTGTGTGTGTGAGAGTGAGAGAGGAGGAGTGAGAGAGGAGGTGTGAGTGTGTGTGAGAGAGTAGGTGTGTGTGTGTGTGTGTGTGTGAGATAGTAGGTGTGTGTGTGTGTGTGAGAGAGAGTAGGTGTGTGTGTGTGTGAGAGAGAGTAGGTGTGTGTGTGTGAGAGTGAGAGAGTAGGTGTGTGTGTGAGAGTAAGAGAGTAGGTGTGTGTGAGTGAGTGAGAGAGTAGGTGTATTTGTGTGTGTGTGTGTGTGTGTGTGAGAGGAGGTGTGTGTGTGAGAGAGAGGAGGTGTGTGTGTGTGAGAGAGTAGGTGTGTGTGTAGGTGTGTGTGTGTGTGTGTGTGTGAGAGAGTAGGTGTGTGTGTAGGTGTGTGTGTGTGTGAGAGAGTAGGTGTGTGTGTGTGTGAGAGAGTAGGTGTGTGTGTGTGTGAGAGAGTAGGTGTGTGTGTGAGTCAGAGAGTAGAGGTGTGTGTGAGAGTGAGAGAGTAGGTGTGTGTGTGTGTGTGTGTGTGTGTGTGTGTGTGTGTGTGTGTGTGTGTGTGTGTGTGTGTGTGTGTGTGTGTGAGAGAGAGAATAGGTGTGTGTGTAGGAGTGTGTGTGTGAGTGAGAGAGTAGGTGTGTGAGTGAGAGAGTAGGTGTGTGAGTGAGAGAGTAGGTGTGTGAGTGAGAGAGTAGGTGTGTGTGTGTGTGTGAGAGTAGGTGTGTGTGTGAGTGAGTGAGAGAGTAGGTGTGTGTGAGTGAGAGAGTAGGTGTGTGTGTGAGTGTGAGTGAGAGAGTAGGTGTGTGTGTGAGAGAGAGAGAGTGTGTGTGTGTGTTAGAGAATAGGTGTGTGTGTGTGTGTGTGTGTGTGTGTGTGTGTGTGTGTGTGTGTCAGAGAGTAGGTGTGTGTGAGTCAGAGAGTAGGTGTGTGTGAGTCAGAGAGTAGGTGTGTGTGAGTCAGAGAGTAGGTGTGTGTGAGTCAGAGAGTAGGTGTGTGTGAGTCAGAGAGTAGGTGTGTGTGAGTCAGAGAGTAGGTGTGTGTGTGAGTGAGAGAGTAGGTGTGTGTAGGTGTGTGTGTGTGTGTGTGAGTGAGAGAGTAGGTGTGTGTGTGTGTGTGAGTGAGAGAGTAGGTGTGTGTGTGTGTGAGTGAGAGAGTAGATGTGTGTGTGTGTGAGTGAGAGTAGATGTGTGTGTGTGTGAGTGAGAGTAGGTGTGTGTGTGTGTGAGTGAGAGAGTAGGTGTGTGTGTGTGAGAGAGAGAGAGTGTGTGTGTGTGTGTGAGAGAGTAGGTGTGTGTGTGTGTGTGTGTGTGTGTGTGTGAGAGAGAGTAGGTGTGTGTGAGAGAGTAGGTGTGTGTGTGTGAGAGAGTAGGTGTGTGTGAGTCAGAGAGTAGGTGTGTGTGAGTCAGAGAGTAGGTGTGTGTGTGTGAGAGAGTAGGTGTGTGTGTGTGAGAGAGTAGGTGTGTGTGTGTGAGAGAGTAGGTGTGTGTGTGTGAGAGTAGGTGTGTGTGTGTGAGTGAGAGAGTAGGTGTGTGTGAGAGAGAGAGAGTAGGTGTGTGTGAGAGAGAGAGAGAGTAGGTGTGTGAGTGTGAGAGTAGGTGTGTGTGTGTGTGAGAGAGAGAGGGAGAGAGTAGGTGTGTGTGTGTGTGTGTGTGTTTGAGTGAGTGAGAGAGTGTGTGTGTGTGTGAGTGAGTGAGAGAGTAGGTGTGTGTGTGTTTGAGTGAGTGAGTGAGAGAGTGTGTGAGAGTTGGTGTGTGTGTGTGAGTGAGAGTTGTGTGTGTGTGTGAGTGAGAGTTGGTGTGTGTGTGAGTGAGAGTTGGTGTGTGTGTGAGTGAGTGAGAGTTGGTGTGTGTGTGAGTGAGTGAGAGTTGGTGTGTGTGTGAGTGAGAGTTGGTGTGTGTGTGTGTGAGAGAGTAGGTGTGTGTGAGTGAGTAGATGTGTGTGTGTGTGTGTGAGAGTGAGAGAGAGAGAGAGTAGGTTTGTGTGTGTGTGTGTGTGTGTGAGAGAGTAGGTGTGTGTGTGTGAGAGAGAGTAGGTGTGTGTGTGTGTGTGTGAGAGAGTAGGTGTGTGAGAGAGTGTGTGTATGTGAGTGAGAGTTGGTGAGTGAGTTGGTCTGTGTGTGTGTGTGTGTGAGTGAAAGAGAGTAGGTGTGTGTGTGAGTGAGAGAGTAGGTGTGTGTGTGAGGTGAGTGAGTGAGTAGGTGTGTGTGTGAGTGAGTAGGTGTGTGTGTGTGTGTGTGTGAGAGTAGGTGTGTGTAGTGTGTGTGTGTGTGAGAGTAGGTGTGTGTGTGTGAGAGTAGGTGTGTGTGAGTGAGAGAGAGAGTAGGTGTGTGTGTGTGTGTGTGTGTGTGTGTGAGAGAGAGAGTAGGTGTGTGTGTGTGTGTGTGTGTGTGAGAGTAGGTGTGTGTGAGTGAGAGAGAGAGTAGGTGTGTGTGTGTGTGTGTGTGTGTGAGAGAGAGAGAGTAGGTGTGTGAGTCAGAGAGTAGGTGTGTGTGTGAGTGAGAGAGTAGGAGTGTGAGTGTGAGTGAGAGAGTAGGTGTGAGTGAGTGAGAGAGTAGGTTTGTGTGTGTGTGTGAGAGAGAGTAGGTTTGTGTGTGCGTGTGTGTGAGAGTGTAGGTGTGCGTGTGTGTGAGAGTAGGTGTAGGTGTGTGTGTGTGTGTGTGTGTGTGTGTGTGTGTGTGTGTGTGTGTGTGACTGTAGGTGTGTGTGTGATAGAGGTCGACCGATTAATCGGTTTGGCCTTTTTAATTAGGGCCAATTTCAAGTTTTCATAACAATCAGATATCGGTATTTTTGGACAGAGTGAGTGAGTAGGTGAGTGTGTGTCTCTGTGAGTGTGTGTCTGTGAGTGAGTGTGTGTCTGAGTGAGTGAGTAGGTGAGTGTGTGTCTGCGAGTGAGTGAGTCGGTGAGTGTGTGTCTGTGAGTGAGTGAGTGAGTGAGTGTGTGTCTGTGAGTGAGTGAGTGAGTGAGTAGGTGAGTGTGTGCGCGTGTTTGGCAGCCTCTGTTGCATGGATGCTGCTTTGGCAGTACCTGATGCTCTCATTTCTGCCAGGGCTCCTCTGTCCTTGGAGAGGGAAGAGAAGTCCATCCACTGATCAGTACACCCCTGCCCCAAGCCCATCTCCCTCACTCTGCCTTGGGCCAATGTTCCTTTATGCCTGACCTTCTCAGCTTTGGACAGATACTACTAACTCCATAATAATACAGAGTTGTGTCTATTTTAATAGGGCTTTGAGGTCCCTCTGCCTCCTCAATCTTCCTGTAACATTACTGTTGATTGGCTGTGTTTCCGCTGGCTGCTCAGTAATGCTGCTGTTGATTAGCTGGCTGTAGACCTGGGTCAGAGCAGAGGTGAACATATGGTCTGGTTTCCCTTATCCCAGTTCACCGCCTTAAAGCTAAGACTCTCAGCCCACACACTCAGGCCTGAGCCCAATCTATTAACCCATTGTTTTCCTTAGTCAGGTCTTTGCTGACTGAACCACAACAGGTGTATGCAACATGTCTGGCTGACTAGATATAGCTACAGTAGGTGGGGCTATTTAGATGTGAGTCAACCAGGGTAGAGGATTGGAATCTACCTGTAGTCTCATGTACAGCACAATTGTAGGAATGTCTCTGTCTCTCATCGTTTAACACCCTCCTGAGGATATATACAGTAGCAGTCAAACATTTGGACACAGATACTGATTCAAGGGTATTTCTTTATTTGTACTATTTTCTATATCGTAGAATAATAGTGAAGACATCAACACTATGAAATAACACATGGAATCATGTACAGCCGTGGCCAAAAGTTTTGAGAATGACACAAATATTAATTTCCACAACGTTTGCTGCTTCAGTGTCTTTAGATATTTTTGTCAGATGTTACTATGGAATACTGAAGTATAATTACAAGCATTTCATAAGTGTCAAAGGCTTTTATTCACAATTGCATGAAGTTGATGCAAAGAGTCAATATTTGCAGTGTTGACCATTCTTTTTTAAGACCTCTGCAATCTGCCCTGGCATGCTGTCAATTAACCTCTGGGCCACATCCTGACTGATGGCAGCCCATTCTTGCATAATCAATGCTTGGAGTTTGTCACAATTTGTGGGGTTTTGTTTGTCCACCCGCCTCTTGAGGATTGACCACAAGTTCTCAATGGGATTAAGGTCTGGGGAGTTTCCTGGCTATGGACCCAAAATATTGATGTTTTGTTCCCCGAGCCACTTAGTTATCACTTTTGCCTTATGTCAAGGTGCTCCATCATGCTGGAAAAGGCATTGTTCGTCACCTGGATGGTTGAGAGAAGTTTCTCTCTGAGAATGTGTTGGTACCATTCTTTATTCATGGCTGTGTTCCTAGGCAAAATTGTGAGTGAGCCCACTCCCTTGGCTGAGAAGCAACCCCACACATGAATGGTCTCAGGATGCTTTACTGTTGGCATGACACAGGACTAATGGTAGCGCTCACCTTGTCTTCTCCGGACAAGCTTTTTTCCAGATGCCCCAAACTATGAGAAAGGGGATTCATCAGAGAAAATGACTTTACCCCAGTCCTCAGCAGTCCAATCCCTGTACCTTTTGCAGAATATCAGTCTGTCCCTGATGTTTTTCCTGGAGAGAAGTGACTTCTTTGCTGCCCTTCTTGACACCAGGCCATCCTCCAAAAGTCTTTGCCTCACTGTGCGTGCAGATGCACTCACACCTGCCTGCTGCCATTCCTGAGCAAGCTCTGTACTGGTGGTGCCCCGATCCCGCAGCTGAATCAACTTTAGGAGACGGTCCTGGCGCTTGCTGGACTTTCTTGGGCACCCTGAAGCCTTCTTCACAACAATTGAACAGCTCTCCTTGAAGTTTTTGATGATCTGATAAATGGTTGATTTAGGTGCAATCTTACTGCCAGCAATATCCTTGCCTGTGAAGCCCTTTTTGTGCAAAGCAATGATGATGGTACGCGTTTCCTTGCAGGTAACCGTGGTTGACAGAGGAAGAACAATGATTCCAAGCACCACCCCATAACAGCTTCCAGTCTGTTATTCAAACTCACAGAGTGATCTCCAGCCTTGTCCTCGTCAACACTCACACCTGTGTTAACGAGAGAATCACTGACATGATGTCAGCTGGTCCTTTTGTGGCAGGGCTGAAATGCAGTGGAAATGTTTTTGGGGGATTCAGTTAATTTGCAAGGCAAAGAAGGACATTGCAATTAATTGCAATTCATCTGATCACTCTTTATAACATTCTGGAGTATATGCAAATTGCCATCATACAAACTGAGGCAGCAGACTTTGTGAAAATTAATTCTCAAAACTTTTGGCCAAGACTGTAGTCACCAAAAAAGTGTTAAACAAATCAAAATATATTTTATATTTCAGATTCTTCAAAGGCGCTGCCCTTTGCCTTGATGACAGCTGCACACTCTGGATGTGTATTATTTCATAGTTTTGATGTCTTCACTACTATTATACAATGTAAAAAAATAAAAACCCTTGAATGAGTAGGTGTGTCCAGACTTCTGACTGGTACTGTGTGTGTGTACGTACACACACACACTAGAGGTCGACCAATTAATCGGAATGGCCGATTAATTAGGGCCGATTTCACATTTTCATAACAATCGGAAATCTGTGTTTTTGGACACCGATTTGGCAGATTTTTTTATTCATTATTATTATTTTTACACCTTTTTAATTTTTATTTAACTAGGCAAGTCAGTTAAGAACACATTCTTATTACAATGACGGCCTAGAAACGGTGGGTTAACTGCCTCATTCAGGGGCAGAACGACAGATTTTCACCTTGTCAGCTCGGGGGATTCAATCTTGCAACCTTACAGTAAATAGGTCCAACGCTCTAACCACCTGCCTCTCATTGCACTCCACAACGAGCCTGCCTGTTACCCGAATGCAGTAGAAGCCAAGGTAAGTTGCTAGCTAGCATTAAACTTATTTTATAAAAAACATATCAATCATAATCACTAGTTAACTACACATGGTTGATGATATTACTAGATATTATTTAGCGTGTCCTGCATTGCATATAATTGATGCGGTGCGTATCGTTGTTCCAATGTGTACCTAACCATGAACATCAATGCCTTTCTTAAAATCAATACACAGAAGTATATATTTTTAAACCTGCATATTTAGCTAAAAGAAATCCAGGTTAGCAGGCAATATTAACCAGGTGAAATTGTGTCACTTCTCTTGCGTTCGTTGCACTCAGCCAGTGTATATGCAACAGTTTGGGCTGCCTAATTTGCCAGAATTTTACGTAATTATGACATAACATTGAAGGTTGTGCAATGTAACAGGAATATTTAGACTCATGGATGCCACCTCTTAGACAAAATACGGAACGGTTCCGTATTTCACTGAAAGAATAAACGTCTTGTTTTCAAGATGATAGTTTCCGGTTTCAAACATATTAATGACCTACGGCTTGTATTTCTGTGTGTTATTATGTTATAACTAAGTCTATGATTTGATAGAGCAGTCTGACTGAGCGGTGGTAGGCACCAGCAGGCTCGTAAGCATTCATTCAAACAGCACTTTTGTGCGTTTTGCCAGCAGCTCTTCGTTGTGCGTCAAGCATTGCACTGTTTATGACTTCAAGCCTATCAACTCCCGAGATTAGGCTGGTGTAACCGAAGTGAAATGGCTAGCTAGTTAGTGGGGTGCGCGCTAATAGAGTTTCAAACGTCATTTGCTCTGAGACTTGGAGTGGTTGTTCCCCTTGATCAGCAGGGGCCGCAGATTTTGTGTAGCGATGGGTAACGCTGCTTCGAGGGTGGTTGTTGTGTTCCTGGTTCGAGCCCAGGGAGAAGCAAGGAGAGGGACGGAAGCTATACTGTTCTACTGGCAATACTAAAGTGCCTATAAGAACATCCAATAGTCAAAGGTTAATGAAATACAAATGTTATAGAGAGAAATAGTCCTATAATTCCTATAATAACTACAACCTAAAACTTCTTACCTGGGAATATTGAAGACTCATGTTAAAAGGAACCACCAGCTTTCATATGTCCTCATGTTCTGAGCAAGGTACTGAAACGTTAGCTTTCTTACATGGCACATATTGCACTTTTACTTTCTTCTCCAACACTTTGTTTTTGCATTATTTAAACCAAATTGAACATGTTTCATTATTTATTTGAGGCTAAATTGATTGGTGTATTATTATATTAGTTAAAATAAGTGTTCATTTAGTATTGTTGTAATTGTTATTATTACAAATAAATGTAAAAAAAAAAAAATCGACCGATTTAATCGGTATCGGCTTTTTTTGGTCCTCCAATTATCGGTATCGGCGTTGAAAAATCATAATCGGTTGACCTCACACACACACACACACACACACACACACACTCTGCTGCCAGTGACTGGAACGAATTGCAAAAATTGCTGAAGCTGGAGACTATCTGAGCAGTTAACCGATCACTGCAGCTGTACATAGTCCACCCAATCTACCTACCTCATCCCCATATTGTTTTTATTTACTTTGCTGCTCTTTTGCCCACCAGTATCACTACTTACACACCATCATCTGCTCATCGTCATCTGCTCATCTATCACTCCAGTGTTAATCTGCTAAATTGTAATTACTTTGCTTCTATGGTCTATTTATTGCCTTAACTCCTCACACCATTTGCACACAATGTATATAGGCTTTCTTTTTTCTCTTGTGTTATTGACTGTACGCTTGTTTATTCCATGTGTAACTCTGTTGTTGTTTCTGTCACACTGCTTTGCTTTATCTTGGTCAGGTTGCAGTTGTAAATGAGAACTTGTTCTCAACTAGCTTACCTGGTTAAATAAAACATTAAAGTATGCTTGGGGTCATTGTCCATTTGGAAGACCCATTTGCGACCAAGCTTTAACTTCCTGACTGATGTCTTGAGATGTTGCTTAAATATATCCACATCACTTTCCTTCCACATGATGCCATCTATTTTGTGAAGTGCACAAGTCCCTCCTGCAGCAAAGTATCCCCACAACATGATGCTGCCACCCCTGTGCTTCACGGTTGGGATGGTGTTCCTCAGCTTGTAAGCCTCCCCCTTTTTCCTCCAAACATAACAATGGTCATCATGGCCAAACTGTTCTATTTTTGTTTCATCAGACCAGAAGACATTTCTCCAAAAAGTACAATCTTTGTCCCCATGTGCAGTTGAAAACCGTAGTCTGGCTTTTTTATGGCGGTTTTGGAGCAGTGGTTTCTTCCTTGGTGATATAGGACTTTGCTGATATAGGACTTGTTTTACTGTGTATATGGATACTTTTGTACCTGTTACCTCCATCATCTTTACAAGGTCCGTTGCCTTTGTTCTGGGATTGATTTGCACTTTTGCACCAAAGTACGTTTACCTCTAGGAGACAGAACACGTCTCCTTCCAGAGTGGTATGACGGCTGTGTGGTCCCATGGTGTTTACACTTGCGTACTATTGTTTGTACAGATGAACGTGGTACCTTCAGGTGTTTGGAAATTGCTCCCAAGGATGAACCAGACTTGTGGAGGTCTACTATTTTTTTTCTGAGGTCTTGGCTGAATTATTTTGATTTTCCCATGATGTCAAGCAAAGAGGCACTGAGTTTGAAATTAGGTCTTGAAATACATCCACAGGTACACCTTCAATTGACTCAAATTATGTCAATTAGCCTATCAGAAGCTTCTAAAGCCGTGACATAATTTTCTGGATTTTTCCAAGCTGTTTAAAGGCACAGTCAACTTAATGTATGTTATCTTCTGACCCACTGGAATGATAAGTGAAATAATATGTCTGTAAACAATTGTTGGAAAAATTACTTGTGTCATGCACAAAGTAGATGTCTTAATCAACTTGCCAAAACTATAGTTTGTTTAACAAGGAATTTGTGGAGTGATTGAATATCGAGTTTTAATGACTCCGACCTAAGTGTATGTAAACTTCCGATTTCAACTGTGTGTGTTTTGTTAAATAAATACATATTTGGATAGTGACCAGTACAAACACATTAACCAATCGTCCAATGCATTGCATGAGCATTTTTAGCTACTGCTAATTTTCAACACCATCCCCATGGGCTCTAAAAACAAATCACATAAGAATCATTTCAAAATCACATTAGTTTGTCATCACAATTACATGCACAAAGAAAAATGTCATTATATAATTAGATGCGCAAAGCAAATCTCATTGATATACAGAGTGTACAAAACATTAGGAACATCTCTTTCCACCATCTTTGAGACCAATTCTACTTATTTTGACTACTTTCAAGTCCATATTAGGAAGGTATTCTTAATGTTTTGTACACTGTGTATACCCCTAATATTTACAACATGGATTCATGAACACAGTTGTAAGTATTGGCATTTTTGGATTGACACATGAAACTAGTTCAGTGCTTGTTTGTCTTCTGTTAATTAAAGCTGGAATCCTTAATTGGTGAAACTGCAATGTCTGTTTGGGGAAATTACAACAATGGGGAAATTACAACAATGGGGAAATTACAACAATGGGGAAATTACAACAATGGGGAAATTACAACAATGGGGAAATTACAACAATGGGGAAATCACTGCAAACAACAAATACTTTTTTCCCCCTCTGACAAAATTGCACACACATTAGGACAGCAGAATATGCATTGCAATTTATTTAACCACACTACTGAATTCTCCTCTCCCCTGTTTTCATCAACAAAACAATGACTAAGGCGCTGGGGGCGAACAGTGGAGTTGTTTCCCCTTATGGTGATTCCATCTTTAAGTGTTTTTCTGACCTGTGCTCGACCAATAGCAGAGGTCTCTAGGAAGAATCAGATCCTCTGTGGCTTCTGCCCTGTTGTGTCATGGCAACATGAGCCAGGTAATTGACCCCTCCCTCCCACTGCTTGGCTTGCATCTGCAGCACTATCCAATCACCTGTTATTACCCCACCACAGAGGAACACCACTGTCACCAGACAGGTTTAGTTTGGTGGGCCGGTGGCTGGGCCTTTATGGGTACACACACACACACACACACACACACGCACAGGCCTGGTCACACACACACACACACAGGCCTGGTCATTCTCACCGCACCCTGTCTTACTAACTCAATGATGACACTAATAATCATGCCAACTATCGTCTCTGACCCACTTCATCTGTGTGTGTGTGTGTGTGTGTGTGTACCCTGCACGTACTGTGTGTTTGTGTCATGGAGCACGTCACTCCAGGGGTGTATGGCAGTGAGGTGGACAGGACATAGGATAGATTGTACCCATCGCAGAGTCAATGACGCAGGCCTAATGTGATTCCTCCATATGAAAGACAACATGATATTTCTGAACGTTATAATGATTTGTCTTCTTGACAGTCTGTTGCCTCTAAAAACCTTACGCATTTGTCCCTGAAACATTAAAATTGTGTCTGAGAACCTACTTAGTTTGGTTTTGGTCTCCGCTCATTTGAATGACTCCTCTCCTTCTCTGCAGGTCATGAGTGCCTCTAGGAGGGCACCTGTGGAGAACGACCGCACCTGTCCAAAACCCCGCCTGGGCCCTGCCCTGTTCCCCGCCCCCGGCCTCCACTATGAGTAAGTACCTATAACCCCTCACCATGCCCCTCAACAACACAGCCAGGGCTATCATAGGTCACGACCCTTCTCACACCGTCTAGCCGGCCTGACCCGTACTGTTCCGGCCTGCACGGTTTCACACTGTTCGGTTCAGCTCACTAGTGGGAAAAGTCCTTTTTATCGTTGGTAGCTATTTGATGTACCCGTCTGGGTAGAAGCTGGAGAAAAGAGAAGTAGCTCCTTGCTATGCTTCTGTGATCCACAGCGCTCCACTACATGTGGCATAGTGGATGCTTCATGTGGAGAGGTGTTAGATGGGCTCAGTCTGTCTGCACCTCCTGCTCCCTGTGGCTGAACCATATGGCAGAGAGGAGAGAGTGCTGAGTCCTTGACTCGCCACGGCAATCACCCATCAACCAGCCCCGCAATGCATGATAGGAAGGGGCATTGTGTGTAGCAGGAGGCACACTCCGTGTGTGTGTACAGCTGTGCCCGGGCCGTCTTTGTCCATGGTGTTGAATCTGACCGTGTCTAATGGGACATGCTGCATTCTATGGAGAAGTGAGCTGTGAATCACACCATGTCTGAGCTTCTGCTCAGTTCTATGTTAAGATATTGCACTTGGAATGTGTCTTGGCTCAGAATACATGGGCAATAATTAAGAGCTTCGGGTGTGTGTGTGTGTGTGTGTGCATGTTTTGCTGAGTGTGAATTAAGTTAGCGGTATCAATGGAATGAAAAGGTACGTCCACGTAGGACGAGAACGTTGGACAAACAAAGTTATCTGGCTGTTATCTGGATATCTTCTTTCAAAGGGACTTTTCTCACGGCTCTTTATCAAGTCGAATTCCAGATTCAACAAAGCAAAAAATATTTAAGAGCATTTCAGATAGAATGTATTGCATAGAGCTGGCCTGATTGTCCAGTATGTCCACGTTCTACTATAATAGACATGTCTGTTCCATACAGTTGATTTCTATCTGCAGTGCTCTGAGTAGGCTTGGTCTCTGGCTGGTGCTGAAGGGTTGCTCGTTGGTTACCGGGGCAACCCCGTGCATGTGTGGTGTTTTACTGTAAGGTGATTGGATTAGCCAGATGCTGTGGAGGGGAGTGCTGAGAGAGTGAACTCGACTACTGCCTTTTCCTCTGCACGCTCCAAGGCTCATAAACATGCAGGGGAAGCGTGGGACAGCGTGCGCGTGCTCGTGGTCTGTGCTCACGGTCCACAAGGTGTCTGATTGTGAGTGATGGATGAAAATATAATTGATAGTGACAGATGAGAGACACCTGCCGGGAACGTGGTGCTAAGCAGGTATTTATAGCTTACTACCTCTGTGCTCTCACACTGCAGAGCTGGGCTAGGAGGGTTAGGAGAGAACTGGGTGGGCAACCACTCTTGGACCAACCACTCTTGGACCACACCTGGTGATTCCTCATGAAAGTATCTAAAAACATCTCTATATATATATCTCTATATATATATCTCTATATATATATATATAAAGTAAAATTCACAGAGCAGCGTGTGTGTATTTTGGAGGAAAGATTGTTGACATTAGTATATTAAATCAGAATTGAAGTTGCCCAGGCCTCCTTTAAGACGCCATAGTGTTTCATCTCTACAAAGTAAATGTTGCTGTCATATGAAGCTCTCCAGCTCTGTGACACCAGTACTATTTTGATTTGACTATTGAAAAATATGAACATGATTATAGAAAAGATACATGTTTTGATTAGCCACATTTTTCTTTCTATTGTTTTACATAATATATTCTACAGACGTATCAAAGTTCCCGAGTGTGTATCAGAAAAGTGTGTGTGTGTGTCTCTATGTTCTGTGCTCAGGCCCTGCGTAGCCTATCACTTCTCCTGCTCTGATAAATGCTGCAAGGCCTTCCCAGCTTTGATCCCTCACTTCAGTCAGAACACAAATAGCACAGCTACAGAGTCGGTCAGGCTGCACCAAAACAACAAGCACTAACATAACACTCTGCTGTAACCCCACGGGAGAAGCTGATAGTGTTGTACTCCGGGACCCCCAATGTGCTCTGGGATAAAACGGCTTTGTTTCATCCCTTTTTATAATTTATCTGTCTGCTAAATTCAATCAGTGACTGTGCCCTCGTTGATATCCCTTAGTTAATTACCCTAATTAGCCTCCACCTGCCCGTTAGCCTGTAGGATGGGGAGATGAGGGGGGGGGGGGTTTGCTCTCTCTCTCTAACGAGTCTGCTAATGAGCGACGGCCCATGGAGGATGACTCGTTCTGGATGGAGTCATTTCCTGTGCATTTGGAAAGGAATAGTGGAGAGGGAGAGGACAGAGGGAGAGGACAGAGGTTGGCTCTGCATCTCACAAAGTTTTGACAGATACAAGATGTTGGCTTTTGTAAAGTGCTTTGAGCAATTGGTTTAAAAAAACCCTGCTTTCTGTTTTAATGTGAAACATGCGTACTCACAGTGAAGGGTAGCTCTGTCTTAGCCTTGAAATGGCTGAACTGTGAATGCTTATACACAGGCCCTTTGGTTAGTGTAGAGGTCTTTCAGTAGTGGAGTTAACAAAGGAACCACAGGCCCTTTGGTTACTGACCAGCCAGGTAGTGATGTATGTTAGCTTTCTCTCTCTCCACCCCCTCTCCCTACTGACCAGCCAGGTAGTGATGTATGTTAGTTCTCTCTCCACCCCCTCTCCCTACTGACCAGCCAGGTAGTGATGTATGTTAGCTCTCTCTCTCTCCACCCCCCTCTCTCTCTCTCTCCACCCCCTCTCCCTACTGACCAGCCAGGTAGTGATGTATGTTAGCTCTCTCTCTCTCCACCCCCCTCTCCCTACTGACCAGCCAGGTAGTGATGTATGTTAGCTCTCTCTCTCCACCCCCCTCTCTCTCTCTCCACCCCCTCTCCCTACTGACCAGCCAGGTAGTGATGTATGTTAGCTCTCTCTCTCTCCACACCCCTCTCCCTACTGACCAGCCAGGTAGTGATGTATGTTAGCTCTCTCTCTCCACCCCCTCTCCTCCTCTCCACCCCCTCTCTCCACCCCCTCTCCCTACTGACCAGCCAGGTAGTGATGTATGTTAGCTCTCTCTCTCTCCACCCCCCTCTCCCTACTGACCAGCCAGGTAGTGATGTATGTTAGCTCTCTCTCTCTCCACCCCCCTCTCCCTACTGACCAGCCAGGTAGTGATGTATGTTAGCTCTCTCTCTCTCCACCCCCCTCTCTCTCTCTCCACCCCCTCTCCCTACTGACCAGCCAGGTAGTGATGTATGTTAGCTCTCTCTCTCTCTCTCTCCACCCCCTCTCCCTACTGACCAGCCAGGTAGTGATGCATGTTAGCTCTCTCTCTCTCCACCCCCCTCTCCCTACTGACCAGCCAGGTAGTGATGTATGTTAGCTCTCTCTCTCTCTCCCCCCCCTCTCCCTACTGACCAGCCAGGTAGTGATGTATGTTAGCTCTCTCTCTCTCCACCCCCCTCTCTCTCTCTCCACCCCCTCTCCCTACTGACCAGCCAGGTAGTGATGTATGTTAGCTCTCTCTCTCTCTCCACCCCCCTCTCCCTACTGACCAGCCAGGTAGTGATGTATGTTAGCTCTCTCTCTCTCCCCCCCTCTCTCTCTCTCCACCCCCTCTCCCTACTGACCAGCCAGGTAGTGATGTATGTTAGCTCTCTCTCTCTCTCCACCCCCCTCTCCCTACTGACCAGCCAGGTAGTGATGTATGTTAGCTCTCTCTCTCCACCCCCTCTCCCTACTGACCAGCCAGGTAGAGATGAAAGGGGGGGTGATGTATGTTAGCTCTCTCTCTCTCCACCCCCTCTCCCTACTGACCAGCCATGTTTGATAAACAATCCAGACACTTCACATGTCTGGGTTATGGAGGTGGAGATGAAAGGGGGAGTGATGAATGTTACCAGATGTCTAGCTATCACCAGCCGCCCCCCTCTCTCTCTGTCTCTGCCCCCCCCACCCACCCCCCTCTCTCTCTGTCTCTGCCCCCCCCTCTCTCTCTCTCTCTCTCTCTCTCTCTCTCTCTCTCTGCCCTCTCTCTCTGTCTCTGCCCCCCCTCTCTCTCTCTCTCCACCCCCTCTCCCTACTGACCAGCCAGGTAGAGATGAAAGGGGGGGTGATGTATGTTAGCTCTCTCTCTCTCCACCCCCTCTCCCTACTGACCAGCCGTGTTTGATAAACAATCCAGACACTTCACATGTCTGGGTTATGGAGGTAGAGATGAAAGGGGGAGTGATGAATGTTACCAGATGTCTAGCTATCACCAGCCGCCCCCCTCTCTCTCTCTGCCATTGCCCCCCACCCCCTCTCTCTGTCTCTGCCCCCTCTCTCTCTCTCTGTCTCTGCCCCCTCTCTCTCTGTCTCTGCCCCCCCCCCTCTCTCTCTGTCTCTGCCCCCCCTCTCTCTCTGTCTCTGCCCCCCCCCCCTCTCTCTCTGTCTCTGCCCCCCCCTCTCTCTCAATTCAATTCAAGGGCTTTATTGGCATGGGAAACATGTGTTAACATTGCCAAAGCAAGTGAGGAAGATAATATATAAAGTGAATATATAAAGTGAAATAAACAATACAAATTAACAGTAAACATTACACATACAGAAGTTTCAAAACAATAAAGACATTACAAATGTCATATTATATATATATAATATATATATATATATGTGTGTATATATATATGTGTTTTAACAATGTACAAATGGTTAAGGTATACAAGGGAAAATAAATTAGCATAAATATGGGTTGTATTTACAATGGTGATTGTTCTTCACTGGTTGCCCTTTTCTCGTGGCAACAGGTCACAAATCTTGCTCCTGTGGTGGAGCACTGTGGTGTTTCACCCAGTAGATATGGGAGTTTATCAAAATTGGATTTGTTTTCGAATTCTTTGTGGATCTGTGTAATCTGAGGGAAATATGTCTCCCCCCCTCTCTCTCTCTCTCTCTCTCTCTCTGTCTCTGCCCCCCCCTCTCTCTGCTCTCTCTCTGCCCTCTCTCTCTCTGCCCTCTCTCTGCCCTCTCTCTCTGCCCTCTCTTTCTCTGCTCTCTCTGCTCTCTCTTCTCTCTCTGCCCTCTCTCTGACCTCTTTCTCTGCTCTCTCTTCTCTCTCTCTGCTCTCTCCCTGCTCCCTCTGCTCTCTCTGCTCTCTCTCTCAGCTCTCTCTGCCCTCTCTCTCTCTGCCCTCTCTCTCTCTCTGCCCCCTCTCTCTCTCTGCCCTCTCTCTCTCTCTGCCCTCTCTCTCTCTGCCCTCCCTCTCTCTGCCCTCTCTCTCTCTCTGCCCTCTCTCTCTCTCTGCCCTCTCTGCTCTCTCTCTGTCTCTCTTCTCTCTCTGCCCTCTCTTTCTCTCTGCTCTCTCTGCTCTCTCTTCTCTCTCTCTGCCCTCTCTCTGACCTCTTTCTCTCTGCCCTCCCTCTTTGCTCTCTCTCTGCCCTCTTTCTCTGCTCTCTCTTCTCTCTCTCTGCTCTCTCCCTGCTCCCTCTGCTCTCTCTGCTCTCTTTCTCTGCTCTCTCTTCTCTCTCTCTGCTCTCTCCCTGCTCCCTCTGCTCTCTCTGCTCTCTCTCTGCTCTCTCTGCCCTCTCTCTCTCTGCCCTCTCTCTCTGCCCTCTCTCTCTCTCTGCCCTCTCTCTCTCTCTGCCCTCTCTCTCTCTCTGCCCTCTCTCTCTCTCTGCCCTCTCTCTCTCTCTCTGCCCTCTCTCTCTCTCTGCCCCTCTCTCTCTCTCTGCCCTCTCTCTCTCTGCCCTCTCTCTCTCTCTGCCCTCTCTCTCTCTCTGCCCTCTCTCTCTCTCTGCCCTCTCTCTCTCTGCCCTCTCTCTCTCTGCCCTCTCTCTCTCTGCCCTCTCTCTCTCTGCCCTCTCTCTCTCTGCCCTCTCTCTCTCTGCCCTCTCTCTCTCTCTGCCCTCTCTCTCTCTGCCCTCTCTCTCTCTGCCCTCTCTCTCTCTCTGCCCTCTCTCTCTCTCTGCCCTCTCTCTCTCTCTGCCCTCTCTCTCTCTGCTCTCTCTCTGCCCTCTCTCTCTGCTCTCTCCCTGCTCCCTCTGCTCCCTCTGCTCTCTTTCTCTGCTCTCTCTTCTCTCTCTCTGCTCTCTCCCTGCTCCCTCTGCTCTCTCTCTCTGCTCTCTCTGCCCTCTCTCTGCCCTCGCTCTCTGCCCTCGCTCTCTGCCCCCTCTCTCTCTGCCCTCTCTCTCTCTCTGCCCTCTCTCTCTCTGCCCTCTCTCTCTCTGCCCTCTCTCTCTCTGCCCCTCTCTCTCTGCCCTCTCTCTCTCTGCTCTCTCCCTGCTCCCTCTGCTCTCTCTGCCCCTCTCTCTCTCTCTGCCCTCTCTCTCTCCTCTCTCTCTCTGCCCTCTCTCTCTCTCTGCCCTCTCTCTCTCTCTCTGCCCCTCTCTCTCTCTCTGCCCCCTCTCTCTCTCTGCCCTCTCTCGCTCTCTGCCCTCTCTCTCTCTCTCTGCCTCTCTCTCTCTCTCTGCTCTCTCTCTCTCTGCCCACTCTCTCTCTCTCTGCCCTCTCTCTCTCTCTCTGCCCTCTCTCGCTCTCTGCCCTCTCTCTCTCTCTGCCCTCTCTCTCGCTCTCTGCCCTCTCTGCTCTCTCTCTCTGCCCTCTCTCTCTCTCTGCCCTCTCTCTCTCTCTCTGCCCTCTCTGCTCTCTCTCTGTCTCTCTCTCTGCCCTCTCTCTCTCTGCCCCTCTCTCTCTGCCCTCTCTCTCTCTGCCCTCTCTCTCTCTGCCCACTCTCTCTCTGCCCTCTCTCTCTCTGCCTCTCTCTCTCTGCCCTCTCTCTCTGCCCCTCTCTCTCTGCTCTGCCCTCTCTCTCTCTCTCTCTGCCTCTCTCTCTCTCTCTCTCTCTCTGCCCCTCTCTCCTCTCTCTCTCTGCCCTCTCTCTCTCTCTGCCCTCTCCTCTCTCTCTCTCTGCCCTCGCTCTCTGCCCCTCTCTCTGCCTCTCTCTCTCTGCCCTCTCTCTCTCTCTCTCTGCCTCTCTCTCTCTCTGCCCTCTCTCTCTCGCTCTCTGCCCTCTCTCTCTCTCTCTCGCTCTCTGCCCTCTCTCTCACTCTCTGCCCTCTCTCTCACTCTCTGCCCTCTCTCTCTCTCTGCCCTCTCTCTCGCTCTCTGCCCTCTCTCTCACTCTCTGCCCTCTCTCTCACTCTCTGCCCTCTCTCTCACTCTCTGCCCTCTCTCTGCCCTCTCTCTCTCTCTCTGCCCTCTCTCTCACTCTCTGCCCTCTCTCTCGCTCTCTGCCCTCTCTCTCGCTCTCTGCCCTCTCTCTCGCTCTCTGCCCTCTCTCTCTCTCTGCCCTCTCTCTCTCTCTGCCCTCTCTCTCTCTGCCCTCTCTGCTCTCTCTCTGTCTCTCTCTCTGCCCTCTCTCGCTCTCTGCCCTCTCTCTCTCTCTGCCCTCTCTCTCTCTGCCCTCTCTCTCTCTCTGCCCTCTCTCTCTCTCTGCCCTCTCTCTCTCTCTGCCCTCTCTCTCTCTCTGCCCTCTCTCTCTCTCTGCCCTCTCTCTGCCCTCTCTCTGCCCTCTCTCTCTGCTCTCTGTCCTCTCTCTCTCTCTGCCCTCTCTCTCTCTGCCCTCTCTCTCTCTCTGCCCTCTCTCTGCCCTCTCTCTCTCTCTGCCCTTTCTCTCTGCTCTCTCTCTCTCTCTCTCTCTGCCCTCTCTCTCTCTGCTCTCTCTCTCTGCTCTCTCTCTGCCCTCTCTCTCTGCTCTCTCTCTCTGCCCTCTCTCTCTGCTCTCTCTCCCTGCCCTCTCTTTCTCCCTGCCCTCTTTCTCTCTGCCCTCTTTCTCTCTGCTCTCTCTGCCCTCTTTCTCTCTGCCCTCTCTTTCTCTCTCTCTCTGCCCTGTCTCTCTGCCCTCTCTCTCTGCCCTCTCTCTCTGCCCTCTCTCGCTGCCCTCTCTTTCTCTCTGCTCTCTTTCTCTCTGCTCTCTCTGCCTTCTCTCTCTCTGCACCTCTCTCTCTCTGCCTCTCTCTCCGCTCTCTCAATTCAATTCAATTCAATTCAAGGGGCTTTATTGGCATGGGAAACATGTGTTAAAATTGCCAAAGCAAGTGAGGTAGATAATATACAAAAGTGAAATAAACAATCAAAATGAACAGTAAACAGTAACAATGTGCAAATGTTTAAAGAACACAAGGGAAAATAAATAAGCATAAATATGGGTTGTATTTACAATGGTGTTTGTTCTTCACTGGTTGCCCTTTTCTTGTGGCAACAGGTCACATTATCTCCTAGTATCGCTCTCTCTCTCTCTCTTCTCTCTCCGCTGTCTCTCTCTCTCTCTCTGTCTTTGCCCCCTCTGTCGCTGAGCTGAGAACTGATCTGATGTCATTCGGTAGCTAGCGTGCTGTTGGGTCCACAGTGGCTAGGCGTGGTGCAGACCAGGGTCATTATCTCCTCTAAAGCCTCATCTGGTCTCCATCTGCTGGGCACTGAGACAGCACCGCTAGCCTAGTATGCTGGCTACCACTGCTCACTGACAGCCTGCTGACAGCCTGATAGCATGTTCCCCATGACAACAGGTGTTAACAGGCTACTGGAACACACTTTGACTGAATAAAAATGTTCTGAATGCAAATCCAGGCTCCAGAACTCTAACCGGCTAATCCTTGGCCCTGGTTAAATGCAGTTGGCCTCTAGTCCATTATCTTGGCCCAGTCTAGGGCTATACAATCTAACATGGGAAATGTCGGCACTGATAAAGTGTGCAACCCCTGGTTCTCTGTCTCTTGGTGTAGGGCCAGGCCTGCTATGTCTCTGGACAGGACAGCTCTTCTGCTTAGCACAGCGACACTCCAGCAGGCCCTCCGACTGACACAATGTCACAGGGATAATTACTAGAGTGAGAAGTATTTGTCAGAGGGACAAAGCTAATTTGTGTGGTACAGGTTGGACTAGTCTATCCCACTTGGGCCGTGTCCTGAACAAGTTGAGAAGGTTGAGTATGGGAGAGTCCACATAGGTGTTAGTACAGTGTTTTAGCTTATTTCTACAAAATGTAAATGATTTATCTCACGTTGAAGGTGTCACCTCTAACAGGCAGGGCAGTTTGTAGTAGATATAGATGGGTTGGCTGACAACGGCATGACAACGGTGCGCACGCTTCTGTGGGGCGGAGGGCGGTGTGTTGTGGTTCTGGATGGCCAGTTGGTTAGCAACAATGACAAGCTGCCATGTGGGGAATCGTAGGTGGTGCGTTTCAGCTCGTTGTATCTTGTTCCTGATACCATGTTTTTTTGTTTAGGTGTTTTGACTGATGTCATTTTTAATATGGCTACATTTCGCTAGCTAGCTAACCAACAACTTTAACGATGTATTCGAGAGATGAGTGCTCCTGGTGTGAAATGTATTTGTTTTCAATGAACATTGGAGACAAAATATAGTTTACAGGGTCAACTTTCTAAGCCAACCCTGTCTGATTTGCGTTGGTTTTTGTTGCTTAACAACCAACCCGTCTATAATCGGAGCAACCGGCTGCTATGGATTATTGCTGCTACTGTATAGAGGTACCAGCATTGCTGTATTGCTTGTGTCCATTGCTGCAGTGCAGTATTCTAGTGTTATGTTTTGGGCTTTAGCACAGTAGTGTTTATGTCCTCTCCCATATCCTCTGATCTCAGTTCCTCCTGTGGAGCCGTAGTCTCACTTCTGTTTTCACAATGGAACCAAGTCTCCCACTAGACTGACCTGGCTTCCTGTTTCTCTCTCGCTCTCTGCCTGCCTCTGCTTTTCTCTGCAGATGATGATGCTATGATGGCTGTTCTCCTAGGGCCGTAGTGTGTGTCGATGAGGGGAACAGGAAGGAAGCCTCCCAGGATTATCATTACATCTAGCAGTAAACACAGCAGCAGGAGGAGATGGATCCTCTGAGCTGTCCTCAGGGCATCTCACCAGCGGAGCAGGGACACGGGACACACACTGGGCTGGGGACACACACTCTGGGCTGGGGACACACACTCGGTCACATACGTACAGTGCACGCTGACTGACACACACTCGGTCACATACGTACAGTGCACGCTGACTGACACACACACACACACACACACACAGACTCACACTGACTCACACACACACACACACACACTGACTCACACACACACACACTGACTGACACACACACGCGTACAGTACACACTGACTGACGCACACACACACATACTAGATGTCGACCGATTATGATTTTTCAATGCCGATACCGATTATTGGAGGACCAAAAAGGGCCGATACCGATTAATCGGACAATTTTTATTTATTTATTTGTAATAATGACAATTACAACAATACTAAATGAACATTTATTTTAACGTAATATAATACACCAATAAAATCAATTTAGCCTGAAGTAAATAATGAAACGTGTTCAATTTGGTTTAAATAATGCAAAAACAAAGTGTTGGAGAAGAAAGTAAAAGTACAATATGTGCCATGTAAGAAAGCTAACGTTTCAGTTCCTTGCTCAGAACATGAGAACATATGAAAGCTGGTGGTTCCTTTTAACATGAGTCTTCAATATTCCCAGGTAAGAAGTTTTAGGTTGTAGTTATTATAGGAATTATGGGACTATTTCCCTCCATACCATTTGTATTTCATTAACCTTTGACTATTGGATGTTCTTATAGGCACTTTAGTATTGCCAGTGTAACAGTATAGCTTCCGTCCCTCTCCTCGCTCCTCTCTGGGCTCGAACCAGGAACCCAACGACAACAGCCATCATCGAAGCAGCGTTACCTATGCAGATCAAAGGGAACAACTACTAGAAGGCTCAGAGCGAGTGACGTTTGAAACGTATTAGCGTGTGCTAACTAGCTAGTCATTTCACTTCGGTTACACCAGCCTCATCTCGGGAGTTGATAGGCTTGAAGTCATAAACAGCGCAATGCTTGACGCACAACGAAGAGCTGCTGGCAAAATCCACGAAAGTGCTGTTTGAATGAATGTTTACGCGCCTGCTTCTGCCTACCACCACTCAGTCAGATACTTGTATGCTTGTATGTTCAGTCAGATTATATGCAACGTAGGACACGCTAGATAATATCTAGTAATATCATCAACCATGTGTAGTTAACTAGTGATTATGATTGATTGATTGTTTTTTATAAGATAAGTTTAATGCTAGCTAGCAACTTACCTTGGCTTACTGCATTCGCATAACAGGCAGTCTCCTTGTGGTTGCAAGATTGGATCCCCCGAGCTGACAAGGTGAAATTCTGTCGTTCTGCCCCTGAACAAGGCAGTTAACCCACTGTTCCTAGGCCGTCATTGTAAGTAAGAATATGTTCTTCACTGACTTGCCTAGTTAAATATAGGTATAAAAATAAAAGAAATCGGCACATCGGCGCCCAAAAAGACCGATTTCCGATTGTTATAAAAACTTGAAATCGGCCCTAATTAATCGGTCGACCTCTAGCACATGCCTACAGTACACACTGACACACACGCATGCCTACAGTACACACTGACTGACACACACGCATACCTACAGTACACACTGACTGACACACACACACATACAGTGGGGCAAAAAAGTATTTAGTCAGCCACCAATTGTGCAAGTTCTCCCACTTAAAAAGATTAGAGAGGCCTGTAATTTTCATCATAGGTACACTTCAACTATGACAGACAAAATGAGAAAAAATACATCCAGAAAATCACATTGTATGATTTTAATGAATTTATTTGCAAATTATGGTGGAAAATAAGTATTTGGTCAATAACAAAAGTTAATCTCAATACTTTGTTATATACCCTTTGTTGGCAATGACAGAGGTCAAACATTTTCTGTAAGTCTTAACAAGGTTTTCACACACTGTTGCTGGTATTTTGGCCCATTCCTCCATGCAGATCTCCTCTAGAGCAGTGATGTTTTGGGGCTGTTGCTGGGCAACACAGACTTTCAACTCCCTCCAAAGATTTTCTATGGAGTTGAGATCTGGAGACTGGCTAGGCCACTCCAGGACCTTTAAATGCTTCTTACGAAGCCACTCCTTCGTTGCCCGGGCGGTGTGTTTGGGATCATTGTCATGCTGAAAGACCCAGCCACATTTAATCTTCAATGCCCTTGCTGATGGAAGGAGGTTTTCACTCAAACTCTCACGATACATGGCCCCATTGATTCTTTACACGGATCAGTCGTCCTGGTCCCTTTGCAGAAAAACAGCCCCAAAGCATGATGTTTCCACCCCCATGCTTCACAGTAGGTATGGTGTTCTTTGGATGCTCATACTCAGCATTCTTTGTCCTCCAAACACGACGAGTTGAGTTTTTACCAAAAAGTTATATTTTGGTTTCATCTGACCATATGACATTCTCCCAATCTTCTTCTGGATCATCCAAATGTTCTCTAGCAAACTTCAGACGGGCCTGGACATGTACTGGCTTAAGCAGGGGAACACATCTGGCACTGCAGGATTTGAGTCCCTGGCGGCATAGTGTGTTGTTACTTTGGTCCCAGCTCTCTGCAGGTCATTCACTAGGTCCTCCCGTGTGGTTCTGGTATTTTTGCTCACCATTCTTGTGATCATTTTGACCCCACAGGGTGAGATCTTGCGTGGAGCCCCAGATCGAGGAAGATTTATCACAGTTGATTTCTTCAAACCAAGCTGCTTACCTATTGCAGATTCAGTCTTCCCAGCCTGGTGCAGGTCTACAATTTTGTTTCTGGTGTCCTTTGACAGCTCTTTGGTCTTGGCCATAGTAGAGTTTGGAGTGTGACTGTTTGAGGGGCGGCAGGGTAGCCTAGTGGTTAGAGCGTTGGACTAGTAACCGGAAGGTTGCGAGTTCAAACCCCCGAGCTGACCCACTGTTCCCAGGACGTCATTGAAAATAAGAATTTGTTCTTAACTGACTTTCCTGGTTAAAAAAAGGTAAAATTACCAAAAAAATTACAAAAATTAAAAATTGAGGTTGTGGACAGGTGTCTTTTTATACTGATAACAAGTTCAAACAGGTGCCATTAATACAGGTAACGAGTGGAGGACAGAGGAGCCTCTTAAAGAAGAAGTTTGTGAGAGCCAGAAATCTTGCTTGTTTGTAGGTGACCAAATACTTATTTTCCACCATATATAATTTGCAAATAAATTCATTAAAATTCCTACAATGTGATTTTTCTGGATATCTTTCCCCTAATTTTGTCTGTCATAGTTGAAGTGTACCTATGGTGAAAATTACAGGCCTCTCATCTTTTTAAGTGGGAGAACTTGCACAATTGGTGGCTGACTAAATACTTTTTTGCCCCACTGTACATACAGTACACACTGACAGACACACTTGGTCACATACATACAGTACACACTGACTGACAGACAGACAGACAGAAGCCCAATCTTTCATGCGAACGTACTTGCACGTGCAAACACTCAGCTATACTTGTGAGGACTTTTTGGGGACCAACCTATTCCTTCCCATTCAATGCCCTATTTTCCCTAAGCCTAAAATAGCCTTTTTACAAGTGAGGACTGGCAAATTGTCCTTACTTCTGAATTTTAGTTGGTTTACTATTTTTGTGAGAACTTAGTTCTGTTACTCACAAGTATAGTAAAACGTTTTTATACACACACACACACACACACACACACACACACACACAGACACACACTTACTGACACTAATTTTCATAGAATTAGTCAATTCTATTACCAATTAGCATTTCTCTCTTCCACACTCTCTCACACACACACAGTAATTGTGGTGACTTTTCTACTACCATGAGGCTGGTTGTTGGCCTATCATGGGCGTTGTAGTCTGCATGTTGCCATGGTGATCTCTACTCCCAGCTCTACCCTGGCACCCTGCTGCTCCTCACAAAGTTGAACCTCTCAATAGTTCATGTGTTGGAGTTGAGTTCAGACAGATTGGGTCATGCACTATGTATAGAACCGAGACAGGCTGGGCCTTCATTCACATCATATTTACTCACGCCGCTATTCCACTCTCTCAGGGCGCATCCCAAAGGGCACCATATTCCCTATATAGTACACTACTTTTGACCAGAACCCCATGTGTTCAAACATCTAGCTCAAACTGGCGGTTTACTTGCGTCGTGTTTTGCCTTGAAAGCCTCATATAAACAACGTGGCTGTTCAAACGAAAGCGGTACGCTGTCTTCTATGTACCCGCGGTTTATGAATGGGGCTCGTAAATCTGTACCTCCAGGACCCGCACACACACACACACATTTGTGGTGTACATTGGTGTAATTGTGATGAGGTGACTGCATATCACACACAGGTGAGCTGTTAAACACACATGGCTTACACTGCAGCGTATGCTGGAACGCTCTTAAATAGCTGGCGCTCAGGCAGTCATTCCCCTCTCCCTAGTGGCGAGGACACAACACACCTTAACCAATGAGAAACGACCCTACCGCACCCTGTGACAAATGGCCAAACCATTTACACCTCGTGACCAATACCCCCCCCCCACCTCCACTGACCATTGGCAAGCTGGCCCCACCCCTATGACCAATAACAAATGACACACACACCCTACTGAGCATTGGCAAGCTGGCCCCACCCCTATGACCAATAACAAATGACACACACACCGTACTGAGCATTGAGTAACCGCACACACACACTCTGACAAATGGCGTGCAACCCATCAACCGATGACGAACGACGCGCATCGTATCGACCAATGTCAAACCAGGATAGACCTGAAGACTCATGAACGGCTGGCTGACCGCGAGCGTGCCTGAGCAGAGCATCATGGGTATTGTTCATAAACTCTCACAGCACGACTACACATCATGGTCACCTCTACCTCAAGTGCTCCACTGTTTTTAGCAGCTGCTGATTTTACTGTTGGCATGTAAACAACTCCACCCTCCTAACACACACACACACACACACACACACACACACACACACCACACTCTCTCACACATCTGTTTGCTCAGCTCTCCCCATAGAGAGCCTTTATGGCTCTCTGACTCTCTCACCATCCTGTAAAAGGCCACAGCAGATGCTCTGTACATGCCGTGGCATATAGGTCACTCTGGCTACAGAGGGTAGGGTGAAGGACAGACTGGGCTTGCCAGAGGGAAAGTATGGGGTTAGAGGGAGGGACAGATGTAGGCATGAGGGGTGAGGCCAGGTTTGGGATGATGAGTATACTTTGGTAGAGGCCTGGTTTGGGTGAGGGGGAGGACTGGCTTGGATGTGGGAGTGGTCTTTGAGAGTGTAAGAGTGAGGTGTGAGAGGTTCAGTGGCCAGAACTGGTTTGGGTGAGGACTGAAAGTACTCAGAGATGAGGAAAGGTCAGATGTCATTGTAGAGTTTGGAGACTCAAAGCAGTGTGGGTATGCAGCAGGACAGTAGTCAGTGGAATAATAGCAGTCTCTTGATTGTTTGGAAAGTTAAACCCCGAGAGCAGGAAGTGACACGGTGCAAACAGGAAGTGTGAGGGAGCCCAGTGATGTTTTTCCAGCCTGCCCCCCGTGTTCCATTCCCTCGCGCCCTGTGGCACAGAGCCAGAACAGAGGAAGGATGAAGGAAAGGGAGAGAGGAGGGATGGGGAAGGGACCGGGGACTGGGATTTATCATGTTGTTTTGACCTGTCAGATCCGTGTTCATGGAAGTTAGGAGATGAGTAAGGGAAGCCGGTTTAGTGCAGAATACAACACACTGTTCGTGTAAAGTTCCTGTACTTATTGGCCTTCTACAGTGTGTTCCTACCAGTCCACGCTAACAGCGACTGGCTGTTTTCAGTGTTTTGTCATGTTGATTTGTTTGTGCATTAGCCCCCTTGTCAGATAGCTCGACCTGGAGTGAACCTGCTGGAGAGAGAGATGCATGTAGGGAGGGAGAGAGAGAGGGAATGTTTCGGGAAATTGGAGTTACTACTGTCTAGCAGCAAACAGACAGCGATCAAAGAGCTGTATTCATGTTGGACTGCTGAAATTGGAGACGTCTCTTGACTGATTTCAGTGAGTGAAAATGAGCCTCTGCAAACCTTTCCCTCTTTGTCTATCAGTCTATTTGCCGTTTCTTATTTAGTTTTCTCCTACCTTGCTCGCTCTTTCTCCCCATTTCTCATTCTCAATTTTCTCCCTTTCATCCCTCCCTCGTCTCTGGAGACACTTTCTGGTATCTTGGCCTCTACCGTGTGTTCCATCTTGAGTGTCCTCCATCTTGAGTGTCCTCAATCGAAACCCCCCCAAAACCCACATTGACAGTTCCTTCTAGCCTTTGCTGATTCATAGATTGAGGACTGTTGACAGGCTGAACTCTATCTTCCTCCTCGATTGAAGAGGTGATGTTTCCCCAGCTTTGAAGGACTTATCTGTCATTTCCCAGTCAGGCAGTTGTGAACAGAGCGCCGTGGAGTGGCCATTGATTTGATGTGTGTATGACTGGCCCTCTTATGACCAGGGCTGAGGGGCCGTCGGAGAGGGGGGAGACTGTGAATTTACGCCTTTGTACGTCTCCTAAATCGACAGGAGATCAATCCATTCCTCTCTTTACCTCTCTTGCTTTGCACGCCTTTGGTCAGTACAGATACACACACACACACACACACACACACACACACATACACACCTTTATTTCCCTTGGTTATCTTAGTCAGAAAGGTTTATGTTGATCATATTAAGACAGCATATGACAGCACACAGGAACTGCAGAAGATGGGGACCAGCAAGACTCGATAATAAACGCTGAAGTCCACTACACTGTGTTGCATCGGTGTGTGTGTTTGTCCAGGGGACTTAGAGGTGGTGCTCTATCTCTGCGATGGGCCCCACACTCCTAGTATGTCAGGGTCACAGACCGATAGCATCAGCAGCATAGTGTTGGGGCATAGCAACAGTGCACTATAGTGTTGGGCTGTAGAGACAGTGCTCTATATTGTTGAGGCGTAGCGACAGTGCTCTATAGTGTTGGGCCGTAGCGACAGTGCTCTATAGTGTTGGGCCGTAGCGACAGTGCTCTATAGTGTTGGGGCATAGCAACAGTGCACTATAGTGTTGGGCTGTAGCGACAGTGCTCTATATTGTTGAGGCGTAGCGACAGTGCTCTATAGTGTTGGGCCGTAGCGACAGTGCTCTATAGTGTTGGGCCGTAGCGACAGTGCTCTATAGTGTTGGGGCATAACGACAGTGCACTATAGTGTTGGGCTGTAGCGACAGTGCTCTATATTGTTGAGGCGTAGCGACAGTGCTCTATAGTGTTGGGCCGTAGCGACAGTGCTCTATAGTGTTGGGCCGTAGCGACAGTGCTCTATAGTGTTGGGCCGTAGCGACAGTGCTCTATAGTGTTGAGGCGTAGCGACAGTGCTCTATAGTGTTGAGGCGTAGCGACAGTGCTCTATAGTGTTGAGGCGTAGCGACAGTGCTCTATAGTGTTGGGCCGTAGCGACAGTGCTCTTTAGTGTTGGTGCGTAGCGACAGTGCTCTATAGTGTTGGTGCGTAGCGACAGTGCTCTATAGTGTTGAGGCGTAGTCGACAGTGCTCTATAGTGTTGAGGCGTAGCGACAGTGCTCTATAGGTTTATGTTGATCATATTAAGACAGCATATGACAGCACACAGGAACTGCAGAAGATGGGGACCAGCAAGACTCGATAATAAACGCTGAAGTCCACTACACTGTGTTGCATCGGTGTGTGTGTTTGTCCAGGGGACTTAGAGGTGGTGCTCTATCTCTGCGATGGGCCCCACACTCCTAGTATGTCAGGGTCACAGATAGATAGCATCAGCAGCATAGTGTTGGGGCATAGCAACAGTGCACTATAGTGTTGGGCTGTAGCGACAGTGCTCTATATTGTTGAGGCGTAGCGACAGTGCTCTATAGTGTTGGGCCGTAGCGACAGTGCTCTATAGTGTTGGGCCGTAGCGACAGTGCTCTATAGTGTTGGGGGCGTAGCGACAGTGCTCTATAGTGTTGGGGGCGTGGCGACAGTGCTCTATAGTGTTGAGGCGTAGCGACAGTGCTCTATAGTGTTGAGGCGTAGCGACAGTGCTCTATAGTGTTGAGGCGTAGCGACAGTGCTCTATAGTGTTGGGGCGTAGCGACAGTGCTCTATAGTGTTGGGGCGTAGCGACAGTGCTCTATAGTGTTGGGGCGTAGCGACAGTGCTCTATAGTGTTGGGCGTAGCGACAGTGCTCTATAGTGTTGGGGCGTAGCGACAGTGCTCTATAGTGTTGAGGCGTAGCGACAGTGCTCTATAGTGTTGAGGCGTAGCGACAGTGCTCTATAGTGTTGGGCGTAGCGACAGTGCTCTATAGTGTTGGGCGTAGCGACAGTGCTCTATAGTGTTGGGCGTAGCGACAGTGCTCTATAGTGTTGGGGCGTAGCGACAGTGCTCTATAGTGTTGGGCGTAGCGACAGTGCTCTATAGTGTTGGGCGTAGCGACAGTGCTCTATAGTGTTGAGGCGTAGCGACAGTGCTCTATAGTGTTGAGGCGTAGCGACAGTGCTCTATAGTGTTGAGGCGTAGCGACAGTGCTCTATAGTGTTGAGGCGTAGCGACAGTGCTCTATAGTGTTGAGGCGTAGCGACAGTGCTCTATAGTGTTGGGGCGTAGCGACAGTGCTCTATAGTGTTGGGGCGTAGCGACAGTGCTCTATAGTGTTGGGCGTAGCGACAGTGCTCTATAGTGTTGGGGCGTAGCGACAGTGCTCTATAGTGTTGGGGCGTAGCGACAGTGCTCTATAGTGTTGAGGCGTAGCGACAGTGCTCTATAGTGTTGAGGCGTAGCGACAGTGCTCTATAGTGTTGTGGCGTAGCGACAGTGCTCTATAGTGTTGAGGCGTAGCGACAGTGCTCTATAGTGTTGAGGCGTAGCGACAGTGCTCTATAGTGTTGAGGCGTAGCGACAGTGCTCTATAGTGTTGAGGCGTAGCGACAGTGCTCTATTACATTTACATTTACATTACATTTAAGTCATTTAGCAGACGCTCTTATCCAGAGCGACTTACAAATTGGTGAATTCACCTTCTGACATCCAGTGGAACAGCCACTTTACAATAGTGCATCTAAATCATTAAGGGGGAGGGGGGGGTGAGAAGGATTACTTATCCTATCCTAGGTATTCCTTGAAGAGGGGGGTTTCAGGTGTCTCCGGAAGGTGTTGAGGCGTAGCGACAGTGCTCTATAGTGTTGGGCCTAATAAATCAATGCCTTAGGAGGACTGCACACACACTCTTGCACAGCTTTATTTGTTGTGCATGCAGAGTTAAAGAAGTGTGTGTGTGTGTGTGTCTTTGTGGGGTAATGTCATTAGGATAAAGAATGACACTGGCTGCCCCATTACACACTATCCTTGGGTTGAGGGTGTGTGTAGATGTGTGTCTGCGTGCAGGTTCCCACCTTTGTGCATGTATGAGTCATCTCTTTGCAAGGTCAATGAAATGTGTCAATGATGTATGATCTTCTGTAACTGAATGGCATCACCTTATATCTCCATGGTTTTCTCATGCAGAGGGTGAAAAGCATTCATACTGGAGAAATTAATTTCTGGATAATACATAACAGGAAAGAAAAGAGTTGAAGTACGTCTGATGGAGTGAAAATAATTTAAAAACATTGAATAATGAAGTAAGCCTTATGTGACATCATTACATGTTTGTTTGCCTGAATTGGCAGGTTTAACGCACCAGACATGCTTCTGGGAGAGCACCATGGCTCTCTTCTGATTAACCATTATAAACAGAAAGATGAGTGCAGGAAATTAGTGGAGGTAGACAGAGGGGAAGATATCGAGAGTGTTATGGAGAGAGGGAGCCAAAGGCAGAGACGGAGGGAGATGGGGAGACGGAGGGGGAGACATGAGGAGAGACACCGAGACGGGGGGAGACTCAGACACACACAGAGAGAGACAACTACTGATGATCACATACAGCTGGTTTTTACTTCCTGTATTTTCCCGTTCTGTTCATGTACCAGGCTTCAGAGTGACGGTGGAGCAGGGCGTCGTTACTAAGCGGGGAGCAACGGAGAAAGAGAGGGGGAGAAAAACGGAGGGAGGGAGGGAGGGAGGGAGGGAGGGGAGAGATTGAGGCAGAGGGGGGAGAGCGAGGCTGTCCGTGAATGAGGATGTACTCCCATTAAATCAATTTGGAAGGAGAGATCGAGGGTGGGAACAAGAGAGGAACAGCGAGATGGGGAGAGAGCAGTGCACAGGGAGAGAGGGAGAAGTGAGAGAGTAATAAACAGGGCGAGAGAACAATGAGAGTTGGGTGGACTGACTGCCGTACCCCAGTGAGCTAGCTAGCTGTGGATGTGAGCAGAGTGGCGTGTCTTTGGAGCAGGGATACTGCTGCTATTGATCCAAACCACCTTCCTCTGTTCTGCCAGCCAGGTGAACTCCTACAGCACAGCTCTCTGAACAGAGAGGGAGAGCAACAGAGAGAGAGAGATCTGACAGTCTCCTTCCTGTGTTCCTGAGAGCTGGGTGCGTGTTCACCTCTATTGCCTCTGCCGAACAAGATAAGAGTGTGTTCTGTGTGTGGGAGCACCGACTGGGGAAAGAGAACACACCATCTCTCTCCACTGAACCGGAGAGTCTCAGAAGAGCAGCTAACGGCAGCTAACAAACCAACGACCTCCAGCTCCCAGCCGTCGGGTTGAGATGACATTGTGTGTGATAGCGGTGGTCAGGGTATTAATGGATCTGTGAGAGCGGTGGTCTGCTTTACCTGGACCTGTGAGAGTGGTGGTCTGGGTATTAATGGACCTGTGAGAGCGGTGGTCTGGATTTGCTGGACCTGTGAGAGCGGTGGTCTGGTATTGCTGGACCTGTGAGAGCAGTGGTCTGGTATTGCTGGACCTGTGAGAGCGGTGGTCTGGTATTAATGGACCTGTGAGAGCGGTGGTCTGGTATTGCTGGACCTGTGAGAGCGGTGGTCTGGTATTGCTGGACCTGTGAGAGCGGTGGTCTGGTATTGCTGGACCTGTGAGAGCGGTGGTCTGGTATTGCTGGACCTGTGAGAGCGGTGGTCTGGTATTGCTGGACCTGTGAGAGCGGTGGTCTGGTATTAATGGACCTGTGAGAGCGGTGGTCTGGTATTGCTGGACCTGTGAGAGCGGTGGTCTGGTATTTTAATGGACCTGTGAGAGCGGTGGTCTGGTATTGCTGGACCTGTGAGAGCGGTGGTCTGGTATTAATGGACCTGTGAGAGCGGTGGTCTGGTATTACTGGACATGTGAGAGCCGTAGAAGGACGGGAGGCGATCATCTACCTGGACAGGAACAACCGCTGACCCCTGGAGAGAGAGGAGAGGAAGAGCAGTGATGCAGACTGCCTCCAGTTTCTTAGAACAGACTGCCTCTCTAGGTCGACCTAAATGTGACTGTCGTAGATATTCACATGTAGCAGGGTAGGAGAGAAAGTGTGCGTGAGTGCTAGGGACGTGCATGTGTGATCGCGTAAGAGAGTGTTGAGGGCTTGCTGCTGGTGCTGAGAGCGACTGAGGAGAGAGAGAGGTTGGATCGGAGCAGAGAGGAAAAAGGCTTAGGGATGACTGGGTGGAACTGGAGGCTAAAGCTAACCTTGGAATCATCCTTGGAACCTTGAGGGGCTGCCGCTACTACTCCACCCCAAAGAGAGGATCTAGGACTGGGGAAAGATCCGGGCTCTGTGGACCCTAAACCTGGTGCCTGGGAATGAGATGGGCTTGACTTTTAAGACATTGGGATGATGTCAGAGGACCCTGTGAGGGATGAGGTTGTCGGGAGGGCGAGAGTGGGCTCCCCGCGCCCGGTGTACATGGTTGGCCCCTCCCCACTATGAGCATGCAGGTGCTTCATATGGTCAGGGAGCTGGTGTCTCCCTCCCGACGCAGAGCAGCCGCCAGATTCGGAGGTGTGTGTTTCAAGTTTTATTGTCTCATGGACAAGTACAGTGAAATGCCTTTCTTTCTTTCTTTTGTGTGTGTGCTTCTGTCTGAGTGTGTCTGTCTGTCTGTCTGAGTGTGTATCTGACTGTGTTGTACATTAGCTGTACTGTGTCCCTCAGAATGAATGCCATTAACTTCTGACAGATCCCTTGTGTGTCTGTGTTTGAGAGAGTTGGCTAGAGAGAAAGGTACTGCTGTAATAGCTCTGTTGCTATGGGGTGTGTGTGTGTGTGTGTGTGTGTGTCCGGTGAGTAATTAATAATGAAGGAAGGTTCCCTGGGGTAATGGGACACTTGGTGACCCCGATCTAGTCCTGTCTGCTGATTGGACCAGCTCTGAGGGGTCAGTGTTGGGCTGTGGGCACTAATGATTGGCTAATGCTTTTCACTGCCAAAAGCTCAGTCTACACTCTGAGGAGAATCACCTGGGCTCTGGGTGTGGGCTCTGGTTCGAGCCGTAACACTCTGCATCCCCATTCAGGCTACTGGCTCGTGATTTTATATGGGTTGTGCGGTGGGTTATTTTAAAGACATCTAGGCCTTAAGCATCTCCTTAACAAAGGCTGGCTCTATTATCTTAGCCCTGTGTATCTAAGCTCTATTCTCTAGCCCTGTGTATCTAAGCTCTATTCTCTTAGCCCTGTGTATCTAAGCTCTATTCTCTAGCCCTGTGTATCTAAGCTCTATTCTCTTAGCCCTGTGTATCTAAGCTCTATTCTCTTAGCCCTGTGTTCTAAGCTCTATTATCTTAGCCCTGTGTATCGAAGCTCTATTCTCTTAGCCCTGTGTATCGAAGCTCTATTCTCTTAGCCCTGTGTATCTAAGCTCTATTCTCTTAGCCCTGTGTATCGAAGCTCCATTCTCTTAGTCCTGTGTATCGAAGCTCTATTCTCTTAGCCCTGTGTATCTAAGCTCTATTCTCTTAGCCCTGTGTATCGAAGCTCCATTCTCTTAGTCATGTGTATCGAAGCTCTATTCTCTTAGCCCTGTGTATCGAAGCTCTATTCTCTTAGCCCTGTGTATCTAAACTCTATTCTCTTAGCCCTGTGTATCTAAACTCTATTCTCTTAGCCCTGTGTATCGAAACTCTATTCTCTTAGCCCTGTGTATCAAAGCTCTATTCTCTTAGCCCTGTGTATCAAAGCTCTATTCTCTTAGCCCTGTGTATCTAAACTCTATTCTCTTAGCCCTGTGTATCTAAACTCTATTCTCTTAGCCCTGTGTATCTAAACTCTATTCTCTTAGCCCTGTGTATCGAAGCTCTATTCTTAGCCCTGTGTATCTAAACTCTATTCTCTTAGCCCTGTGTATCGAAGCTCTATTCTCTTAGCCCTGTGTATCGAAGCTCTATTCTCTTAGCCCTGTGTATCTAAACTCTATTCTCTTAGCCCTCTGTATCTAAGCTTTTTTACATGCCAGGGGGACGGGAAACCGATTACACACTTCTCACCTCACTGCTTGTTAATGGTGAATTCTGCGCGTGCACATGTGTGTATGTTTGTAACATGTATGAATGCTTGTCAGTCTCACCAGGGTTTTTAATTGAACCTTTTAGGCAAGGCAAGCAAATTAAGAACAAATTGTTATTTACAATGACGGCCTTACCCCGACCAAACCCTAACCCGGACAACGCTGTGCCACCCTATGGGACTCCCAATCACGGCCGGTTGTGATACAGCCATGTTATCGAACCAGGTTCTCTAGCAATGAGATGCAGTGCCTTAGACCGCTGCACCACTCGGGATTTCACAGGGATTTTTTGTGTGATATTTGCAGGCAAAAATGCTTGATTTTGCTGTGGCAATTTGGACATTTTGGTTGGCAATGCTGTGATTTTGTAGCGAAATTGCGCTGACGACGGATACAGTTCACGTGTGTCTTGATTTAACCATATTTATGTGCTAATTGGTTGAAATTGTGAGCCCTCTTTTTGTGCTGTGGTGATGGGTCAGTGTTATGCGATAATAGTGCGAGGATTTGACTGTTTTATGCGGAAATAGTGCAGTGATTGGTCAAATTTGCAAGACCATAATATAATATGCCGTGAATTCTTGATTTTTGCACCCAAAAAAGTGAATCCTGAAAGGAACTGGTTTGTGTTTGTCTCAACATATTGACCCGGATAATACCTCAAACATGTCCCATTCCCTGTGTAGCAGCATGTCGTCACTGTGCTGCAGGCAGGAGCAGTGGAACAGAGCTGGTGTTGTGGAGAGTTGAGCTTCTCATCGATCTGTGATGCCCACTACAAAGGGCACATTGAGTTTAGGGCCCTCCTCCTTCCAGCTCATTGCCATTTTAATATCCAGCCATCGACCCTGCGGAGAAATTCTCAGCACACACAAACATACACAGGTGCACACACTAATATGTACACACTTCGCTTTAGACTGACTGACTGACACACACACACACACCACAGAGCTGCTCAGACAGTCAGGTGTTAGCAGGGAGCAAGTGGTGAGCGGCAGGGAGCGAGTGGTGAGCGGCAGGGAGCGAGTGGTGAGCGGCAGGGAGCGAGTGGTGAGCGGCAGGGAGCGAGTGGTGAGCGGCAGGGAGCGAGTGGTGAGCGGCAGGGAGCGAGTGGTGAGCGGCAGGGAGCGAGTGGTGAGCGGCAGGGAGCGAGGCAGGGAGCGAGGCAGGGAGCGAGAGAGAGGGAGAGGGAGCGAGGCAGGGAGCGAGGCAGGGAGCGAGTGGTGAGCGGCAGGGAGCGAGTGGTGAGCGGCAGGGAGCGAGTGGTGAGCGGCAGGGAGCGAGGCAGGGAGCGAGGGAGAGGGAGGGAGGCAGGGAGCGAGGCAGGGAGCGAGGCAGGGAGTGAGAGGGAGGGAGGCAGGGAGCGAGGCAGGGAGCGAGGCAGGGAGCGAGAGAGAGGGAGAGGGAGAGAGGGAGGGAGAGAGGGAGAGGGAGAGAGGGGGAGACTGCATGAAGCCCTTTGACGTATCAGTGGTGTGAAGTACTTTAGTAAAAATACTTTAAAGTAGTACTTAAATAGTTTTTGGAGGTTATCTTTACTATTTACATTTTTTTGACAACTTACTTTTTACACTACATTCCTAAAGAAAAGAATGTAAAGTTTTACTTTCCTTGACATCCAAAAGTACATTTTGACAGGAAAACGGTCCAATTCCCCCACTTATCAAGAGAACATCCCTGGTCATCCCTACTGCCTCTGATCTGGCAGACTCACTCAACACACATGCTTCATTTGTCAATTATGCCTGAGTGTTGTAGTGTACCCCTGGCTATCTGTAAATGAAAATAACAAAATGTACAAAAACACTTGCTGTCTGGTTTGCATAATATAAGGAATTTGACATGATTGATACTTTTGATACTTAAGTATATTTAAAACCAAATACTTTTAGACTTTTACTCAAGTAGTATTTTACTGGTTGACTTTCACTTTTACTTGAGTAACTTTCTATTAAGGTCTTTTACTAGTATGGTTTGAGTACCACTTGTCTTTATCTCTCTGGATGCAGAATGTACATGTAAATATCAGCAGGGTCTGTATCTCTCTGGATGCAGAATGTACATGTAAATATCAGCAGGGTCTGTATCTCTCTGGATGCAGAATGTACATGTAAATATCAGCAGGGTCTTTATCTCTCTGGATGCAGAATGTACATGTAAATATCAGCAGGGTCTGTATCTCTCTGGATGCAGAATGTACATGTAAATATCAGCAGGGTCTGTATCTCTCTGGATGCAGAATGTACATGTAAATATCAGCAGGGTCTTGATCTCTCTGGATGCAGAATGTACATGTAAATATCAGCAGGGTCTTTATCTCTCTGGATGCAGAATGTACATGTAAATATCAGCAGGGTCTGTATCTCTCTGGATGCAGAATGTACATGTAAATATCAGCAGGGTCTGTATCTCTCTGGATGCAGAATGTACATGTAAATATCAGCAGGGTCTGTATCTCTCTGGATGCAGAATGTACATGTAAATATCAGCAGGGTCTGTATCTCTGGATGCAGAATGTACATGTAAATATCAGCAGGGTCTGTATCTCTCTGGATGCAGAATGTACATGTAAATATCAGCAGGGTCTGTATCTCTCTGGATGCAGAATGTACATGTAAATATCAGCAGGGTCTGTATCTCTCTGGATGCAGAATGTACATGTAAATATCAGCAGGGTCTGTATCTCTCTGGATGCAGAATGTACATGTAAATATCAGCAGGGTCTTTATCTCTCTGGATGCAGAATGTACATGTAAATATCAGCAGGGTCTGTATCTCTCTGGATGCAGAATGTACATGTAAATATCAGCAGGGTCGTTTTCTCTGGATGCAGAATGTACATGTAAATATCAGCAGGGTCTGTATCTCTCTGGATGCAGAATGTACATGTAAATATCAGCAGGGTCTTTATCTCTCTGGATGCAGAATGTACATGTAAATATCAGCAGGGTCTGTATCTCTCTGGATGCAGAATGTACATGTAAATATCAGCAGGGTCTGTATCTCTCTGGATGCAGAATGTACATGTAAATATCAGCAGGGTCTGTATCTCTCTGGATGCAGAATGTACATGTAAATATCAGCAGGGTTGTTATCCCTCTGGATGCAGAATGTACATGTAAATATCAGCAGGGTCTTTATCTCTCTGGATGCAGAATGTACATGTAAATATCAGCAGGGTCTGTATCTCTCTGGATGCAGAATGTACATGTAAATATCAGCAGGGTCTTTATCTCTCTGGATGCAGAATGTACATGTAAATATCAGCAGGGTCTGTATCTCTCTGGATGCAGAATGTACATGTAAATATCAGCAGGGTTGTTATCTCTCTGGATGCAGAATGTACATGTAAATATCAGCAGGGTCTTTATCTCTCTGGATGCAGACTGTACATGTAAATATCAGCAGGGTTGTTATCTCTCTGGATGCAGAATGTACATGTAAATATCAGCAGGGTCTGTATCTCTCTGGATGCAGAATGTACATGTAAATATCAGCAGGGTCTGTATCTCTCTGGATGCAGAATGTACATGTAAATATCAGCAGGGTTGTTATCTCTCTGGATGCAGAATGTACATGTAAATATCAGCAGGGTCTGTATCTCTCTGGATGCAGAATGTACATGTAAATATCAGCAGGGTCTGTATCTCTCTGGATGCAGAATGTACATGTAAATATCAGCAGGGTCTGTATCTCTCTGGATGCAGAATGTACATGTAAATATCAGCAGGGTCTTTATCTCTGGATGCAGAATGTACATGTAAATATCAGCAGGGTTGTTATCTCTCTGGATGCAGAATGTACATGTAAATATCAGCAGGGTCTGTATCTCTCTGGATGCAGAATGTACATGTAAATATCAGCAGGGTCTGTATCTCTCTGGATGCAGAATGTACATGTAAATATCAGCAGGGTCTGTATCTCTCTGGATGCAGAATGTACATGTAAATATCAGCAGGGTCTTTATCTCTCTGGATGCAGAATGTACATGTAAATATCAGCAGGGTCTTTATCTCTCTGGATGCAGAATGTACATGTAAATATCAGCAGGGTCTTTATCTCTCTGGATGCAGAATGTACATGTAAATATCAGCAGGGTCTGTATCTCTCTGGATGCAGAATGTACATGTAAATATCAGCAGGGTCTGTATCTCTCTGGATGCAGAATGTACATGTAAATATCAGCAGGGTCTGTATCTCTCTGGATGCAGAATGTACATGTAAATATCCGCAGGGTCTGTATCTCTCTGGATGCAGAATGTACATGTAAATATCAGCAGGGTCTTTATCTCTCTGGATGCAGAATGTACATGTAAATATCAGCAGGGTCTGTATCTCTCTGGATGCAGAATGTACATGTAAATATCAGCAGGGTCTGTATCTCTCTGGATGCAGAATGTACATGTAAATATCAGCAGGGTCTGTATCTCTCTGGATGCAGAATGTACATGTAAATATCAGCAGGGTCTGTATCTCTCTGGATGCAGAATGTACATGTAAATATCAGCAGGGTCTGTATCTCTCTGGATGCAGAATGTACATGTAAATATCAGCAGGGTCTGTATCTCTCTGGATGCAGAATGTACATGTAAATATCAGCAGGGTCTGTATCTCTCTGGATGCAGAATGTACATGTAAATATCAGCAGGGTCTGTATCTCTCTGGATGCAGACTGTACATGTAAATATCAGCAGGGTCTGTATCTCTCTGGATGCAGAATGTACATGTAAATATCAGCAGGGTCTTTATCTCTGGATGCAGAATGTACATGTCTGAATATGTATGTGCTACTAACTCCCTCAGTATGTTGTGTCTGACATTCTGTCTGGCAGGTGACGGGAGGAGCTAGGAGCAGTATTACAGTCTAGCATTCTGCTGGCCAGGCAGGTGACGGGAGGAGCTAGGAGCAGTATTACAGTCTAGCATTCTGCTGGTCAGGCAGGTGACGGGAGGAGCTAGGAGCAGTATTACAGTCTAGCATTCTGCTGGCCAGGCAGGTGACGGGAGGAGCTAGGAGCAGTATTACAGTCTAGCATTCTGCTGGCCAGGCAGGTGACGGGAGGAGCTAGGAGCAGTATTACAGTCTAGCATTCTGCTGGCCAGGCAGGTGACGGGAGGAGCTAGGAGCAGTATTACAGTCTAGCATTCTGCTGGCCAGGCAGGTGACGGGAGGAGCTAGGAGCAGTATTACAGTCTAGCATTCTGCTGGCCAGGCAGGTGACGGGAGGAGCTAGGAGCAGTATTACAGTCCAACATGCCAGCCCATGCTCACTAGGGTCGTGTTCAGTAGCGAGCAAGTTACGCTCTGAACTTGTCCGATAAGAACACCCATATTTGTTTTCCGTTGCACAACACCACCCAGCCTGCCGTGGCAGGTAGGAGCGTTAGGCCAGTAACCAAACGGTTGCTGGATCGAATCCCCGAGCTGATAAGCTAAAAATCTGTCGTTCTGCCACTGTTAACCCACTGTTCCCCGGGTGCCGATGACGTGACTGTTGATTTAATGCAGCCCCCTGCACCTCTCTGATTCAGAGGTGTTGGGTTAATAAATGCGGGAGACACATTTCAGTTGAATGCATTCCGTTGTATAACTGACTAGGTTTCCCCCCTTTCCTTTCCCATAATGCTGTGCTGGGACTGAGATGAGTCCATAGGGATCCATAACCAGTCTATTGCAGCCTGCTGCTCCAGTGCCCAGCTGCAGTCTTCTTCCCTCTCAGCCACTCTGCTCTGGTCAGCAACGTTGGCATCTTACTGTCTCTGTAATGAATTCTGCATGAAGGACGTTTCTCCTCGCACTCCTTCTCTTCTTCCCTCTCTCCCTCCCATGTTAAATCGGTCATATTTCTAACTGCTAGGAGGGAGCCGCTTGCTCAGTTATTCAAATTATGTGCCAGCAGCTTAAAAAGCAGCTTGTTTTTGCTGAAGTGTAACTCATGAAGTTGTGTCAACTATTGGTGTGTGTGTGTGTGTGTGTGTGTGTGTGTGTGTGTGTGTGTGTGTGTGTGTGTGTGTGTGTGTGTGTGTGTGTTAGCACGGACTCCAGCATTGCATGCTGGGTTGTCAGAGGGATAGAGTTCAGACCCCCCCCCCCACCCCCACGTTAAACAGCAGGTAGCCGATTAGCATCTGCCCACCGATATCAAAGCCATTTTAGCATCTAGTCTAATTGTTTGCCGTATAAGCATCTAGAGGGAAATGCTAGACTACATATTGTTCTGTAATCTTGGTCTCACAGGAGAATGTATCCATGTGGTGAACGGTGCTGTATCTGTTAGAGAAACATATTAGATAAGATGTCAAATGGCACTCAGCACTGGTTCTATTTCTCTCTCTGTCTCAGGGCTCCTTTAAAAAAAAATCTGAACCAGTATTCAATTATTTTCTGGGGTAAATGAAAACGGCACAAAGTTCCCAACCAGTTAGTTTTCAAACTAAAAAAACCCTGCTTTCTGTTTTAATGTGAAACATGCGTACTCACAGTGAAGGGTAGCTCTGTCTTAGCCTTGAAATGGCTGAACTGTGAATGCTTATACACAGGCCCTTTGGTTAGTGTAGAGGTCTTTCAGTAGTGGAGTTAACAAAGGAACCAGAGTTCTCTCTCCACCCCCTCTCCCTACTGACCAGCCAGGTAGTGATGTATGTTAGCTCTCTCTCTCTCCACCCCCCTCTCCCTACTGACCAGCCAGGTAGTGATGTATGTTAGCTCTCTCTCTCTCCACCCCCCTCTCCCTACTGACCAGCCAGGTAGTGATGTATGTTAGCTCCTCTCTCCACCCCCCCTCTCTCTCTCCACCCCCTCTCCCTACTGACCAGCCAGGTAGTGATGTATGTTAGCTCTCTCTCTCTCTCCACCCCCTCTCCCTACTGACCAGCCAGGTAGTGATGTATGTTAGCTCTCTCTCTCCACCCAGTCTCTCTCTCTCTCCACCCCCTCTCTCCACCCCCTCTCCCTACTGACCAGCCAGGTAGTGATGTATGTTAGCTCTCTCTCTCCACCCCCTCTCTCTCTCTCCACCCCCTCTCTCCACCCCCTCTCCCTACTGACCAGCCAGGTAGTGATGTATGTTAGCTCTCTCTCTCCTCCACCCCTCTCTCTCTCTCTCCACCCCCTCTCCCTACTGACCAGCCAGGTAGTGATGTATGTTAGCTCTCTCTCTCCACCCCCCCTCTCTCTCTCCACCCCCCTCTCCCTACTGACCAGCCAGGTAGTGATGTGTGTTAGCTCTCTCTCTCCACCCCCTCTCTCTCTCTCTCTCCACCCCCCTCTCCCTACTGACCAGCCAGGTAGTGATGTATGTTAGCTCTCTCTCTCTCCACCCCCCTCTCCCTACTGACCAGCCAGGTAGTGATGTATGTTAGCTCTCTCTCTCGCCACCCCCCTCTCCCTACTGACCAGCCAGGTAGTGATGTATGTTAGCTCTCTCTCTCCACCCCCCCCCTCTCTCTCTCTCCACCCCCTCTCCCTACTGACCAGCCAGGTAGTGATGTATGTTAGCTCTCTCTCTCTCCACCCCCTCTCCCTACTGACCAGCCAGGTAGTGATGTATGTTAGCTCTCTCTCTCCACCCCCCTCTCCCCCCCTAGCTCTCTCTCTACACCCCCTCTCCCTACTGACCAGCCAGGTAGTGATGTATGTTAGCTCTCTCTCTCTCCACCCCCCTCTCTCTCTCTCCACCCCTCTCCCTACTGACCAGCCAGGTAGTGATGTATGTTAGCTCTCTCTCTCCACCCCCCTCTCCCTACTGACCTGCCAGGTAGTGATGTATGTTAGCTCTCTCTCTCTCCACCCCTCTCTCTCTCTCCCCCCCTCTCCCTACTGACCAGCCAGGTAGTGATGTATGTTAGCTCTCTCTCGCCACCCCCCCTCTCTCTCTCCACCCCCTCTCCCTACTGACCTGCCAGGTAGTGATGTATGTTAGCTCTCTCTCTCCACCCCCCCTCTCCCTACTGACCAGCCAGGTAGTGATGTATGTTAGCTCTCTCTCTCTCCACCCCCCTCTCTCTCTCTCCACCCCCCCCTCTCTCTCCACCCCCCTCTCTCCACCCCCTCTCCCTACTGACCAGCCAGGTAGTGATGTATGTTAGCTCTCTCTCCCCCCCTCTCTCTCTCGCTCCACCCCTCTCTCCACCCCCTCTCCCTACTGACCAGCCAGGTAGTGATGTATGTTAGCTCTCTCTCTCCACCCCCCTCTCTCTCTCTCCACCCCTCTCCCTACTGACCAGCCAGGTAGTGATGTATGTTAGCTCTCTCTCTCCACCCCCTCTCCCTACTGACCAGCCAGGTAGTGATGTATGTTAGCTCTCTCTCTCCACCCCCTCTCTCTCTCTCTCTCCACCCCCTCTCCCTACTGACCAGCCAGGTAGTGATGTATGTTAGCTCTCTCTCTCCACCCCCCTCTCTCTCTCTCTCCACCCCCTCTCCCTACTGACCAGCCAGGTAGTGATGTATGTTAGCTCTCTCTCTCTCCACCCCCCTCTCCCTACTGACCAGCCAGGTAGTGATGTATGTTAGCTCTCTCTCTCGCCACCCCCCTCTCCCTACTGACCAGCCAGGTAGTGATGTATGTTAGCTCTCTCTCTCCACCCCCTCTCTCTCTCTCCACCCCCTCTCTCCACCCCCTCTCCCTACTGACCAGCCAGGTAGTGATGTATGTTAGCTCTCTCTCTCTCCACCCCCCTCTCTCTCTCTCCACCCCCTCTCCCTACTGACCAGCCAGGTAGTGATGTATGTTAGCTCTCTCTCTCTCCACCCCCCTCTCCCTACTGACCAGCCAGGTAGTGATGTATGTTAGCTCTCTCTCTCTCCACCCCCCTCTCTCTCTCTCCACCCCCTCTCTCCACCCCCCTCTCCCTACTGACCAGCCAGGTAGTGATGTATGTTAGCTCTCTCTCTCCACCCCCCTCTCTCTCTCTCTCCACCCCTCTCCCTACTGACCAGCCAGGTAGTGATGTATGTTAGCTCTCTCTCTCTCCACCCCCCCCCCTCTCTCTCTCCACCCCCTCTCCCTACTGACCAGCCAGGTAGTGATGTATGTTAGCTCTCTCTCCACCCCTCTCCCTACTGACCAGCCAGGTAGTGATGTATGTTAGCTCTCTCTCTCCACCCCCCCCTCTCTCTCTCCACCCCCTCTCCCTACTGACCAGCCAGGTAGTGATGTATGTTAGCTCTCTCTCTCGCCACCCCCTCTCTCTCTCTCTCCACCCCCCTCTCCCTACTGACCTGCCAGGTAGTGATGTATGTTAGCTCTCTCTCTCTCCACCCCCCTCTCCCTACTGACCAGCCAGGTAGTGATGTATGTTAGCTCTCTCTCTCTCCACCCCCTCTCTCTCTCTCCACCCCCTCTCTCCACCCCCTCTCCCTACTGACCTGCCAGGTAGTGATGTATGTTAGCTCTCTCTCTCTCCACCCCCTCTCCCTACTGACCAGCCAGGTAGTGATGTATGTTAGCTCTCTCTCTCTCCACCCCCCCCCTCTCTCTCTCCACCCTCCTCCCTACTGACCAGCCAGGTAGTGATGTATGTTAGCTCTCTCTCTCTCCACCCCCCTCTCCTTACTGACCAGCCAGGTAGTGATGTATGTTAGCTCTCTCTCTCCACCCCCCTCTCTCTCTCTCTCCACCCCCCTCTCTCCACCCCCTCTCCCTACTGACCAGCCAGGTAGTGATGTATGTTAGCTCTCTCTCTCTCCACCCCCCTCTCTCTCTCCACCCCCTCTCCCTACTGACCAGCCAGGTAGTGATGTATGTTAGCTCTCTCTCTCCACCCCCTCTCCCTACTGACCAGCCAGGTAGTGATGTATGTTAGCTCTCTCTCTCCACCCCCTCTCTCTCTCTACACCCCCTCTCCCTACTGACCAGCCAGGTAGTGATGTATGTTAGCTCTCTCTCTCTCCACCCCCTCTCTCTCTCTCTCCACCCCCTCTCCCTACTGACCAGCCAGGTAGTGATGTATGTTAGCTCTCTCTCTCCACCCCCCTCTCCCTACTGACCTGCCAGGTAGTGATGTATGTTAGCTCTCTCTCTCTCCACCCCCCTCTCTCTCTCCACCCCTCTCCCTACTGACCAGCCAGGTAGTGATGTATGTTAGCTCTCTCTCTCGCCACCCCCTCTCTCTCTCTCCACCCCCTCTCCCTACTGACCTGCCAGGTAGTGATGTATGTTAGCTCTCTCTCTCCACCCCCTCTCCCTACTGACCAGCCAGGTAGTGATGTATGTTAGCTCTCTCTCCACCCCCTCTCTCTCTCTCTCCACCCCCTCTCTCTCTCTCTCCACCCCCCTCTCTCCACCCCCTCTCCCTACTGACCAGCCAGGTAGTGATGTATGTTAGCTCTCTCTCTCTCTCCACCCCCTCTCTCTCTCTCTCCACCCCCTCTCTCCACCCCCTCTCCCTACTGACCAGCCAGGTAGTGATGTATGTTAGCTCTCTCTCTCCACCCCCTCTCTCTCTCTCTCCACCCCCTCTCCCTACTGACCAGCCAGGTAGTGATGTATGTTAGCTCTCTCTCTCCACCCCCTCTCCCTACTGACCAGCCAGGTAGTGATGTATGTTAGCTCTCTCTCTCCACCCCCCTCTCTCTCTCTCTCCACCCCCTCTCCCTACTGACCAGCCAGGTAGTGATGTATGTTAGCTCTCTCTCTCTCCACCCCCCTCTCTCTCTCTCTCCACCCCCTCTCCCTACTGACCAGCCAGGTAGTGATGTATGTTAGCTCTCTCTCTCCACCCCCTCTCCCTACTGACCAGCCAGGTAGTGATGTATGTTAGCTCTCTCTCTCTCCACCCCCCTCTCCCTACTGACCAGCCAGGTAGTGATGTATGTTAGCTCTCTCTCTCTCCACCCCCCTCTCTCTCTCTCCACCCCCTCTCTCCACCCCCTCTCCCTACTGACCAGCCAGGTAGTGATGTATGTTAGCTCTCTCTCTCTCCACCCCCCCTCTCTCTCTCCACCCCCTCTCCCTACTGACCAGCCAGGTAGTGATGTATGTTAGCTCTCTCTCTTTCCACCCCTCTCCCTACTGACCAGCCAGGTAGTGATGTATGTTAGCTCTCTCTCTCACCCCCCCTCTCTCTCTCCACCCCTCTCTCCACCCCCTCTCCCTACTGACCAGCCAGGTAGTGATGTATGTTAGCTCTCTCTCTCTCCACCCCTCTCTCTCTCTCCACCCCCTCTCCCTACTGACCAGCCAGGTAGTGATGTATGTTAGCTCTCTCTCTCTCCACCCCTCTCTCTCTCTCTCCACCCCCTCTCCCTACTGACCAGCCAGGTAGTGATGTATGTTAGCTCTCTCTCTCCACCCCCTCTCCCTACTGACCAGCCAGGTAGTGATGTATGTTAGCTCTCTCTCTCTCCACCCCCCCCTCTCTCTCTCCACCCCCTCTCCCTACTGACCAGCCAGGTAGTGATGTATGTTAGCTCTCTCTCTCTCGCCACCCCCCCTCTCTCTCTCTCCACCCCCTCTCCCTACTGACCTGCCAGGTAGTGATGTATGTTAGCTCTCTCTCTCTCCACCCCCCTCTCCCTACTGACCAGCCAGGTAGTGATGTATGTTAGCTCTCTCTCTCCACCCCCTCTCTCTCTCTCCACCCTCTCCACCCCCTCTCCCTACTGACCTGCCAGGTAGTGATGTATGTTAGCTCTCTCTCTCCACCCCCCTCTCCCTACTGACCAGCCAGGTAGTGATGTATGTTAGCTCTCTCTCTCTCCACCCCCCCCTCTCTCTCCACCCTCCTCCCTACTGACCAGCCAGGTAGTGATGTATGTTAGCTCTCTCTCTCTCCCCCCCTCTCCTTACTGACCAGCCAGGTAGTGATGTATGTTAGCTCTCTCTCTCCACCCCCTCTCCCTACTGACCAGCCAGGTAGTGATGTATGTTAGCTCTCTCTCTCCACCCCCCCTCTCTCTCTCCACCCCCTCTCCCTACTGACCAGCCAGGTAGTGATGTATGTTAGCTCTCTCTCCACCCCCCCTCTCTCTCTCTCTCCACCCCCTCTCCCTACTGACCAGCCAGGTAGTGATGTATGTTAGCTCTCTCTCTCTCCACCTCTCCCTACTGACCAGCCAGGTAGTGATGTATGTTAGCTCTCTCTCTCTCTCTCCACCCCTCCTCCCTACTGACCAGCCAGGTAGTGATGTATGTTAGCTCTCTCTCTCCACCCCCTCTCCTTACTGACCAGCCAGGTAGTGATGTATGTTAGCTCTCTCTCTCTCCACCCCCCTCTCCCTACTGACCAGCCAGGTAGTGATGTATGTTAGCTCTCTCTCTCCACCCCCTCTCTCTCTCTCCACCCCCTCTCCCTACTGACCAGCCAGGTAGTGATGTATGTTAGCTCTCTCTCTCCACCCCCCTCTCTCTCTCCACCCCCTCTCCCTACTGACCAGCCAGGTAGTGATGTATGTTAGCTCTCTCTCTCCACCCCCTCTCCCTACTGACCAGCCAGGTAGTGATGTATGTTAGCTCTCTCTCTCCCACCCCCTCTCTCTCTCTCTCCACCCCCTCTCCCTACTGACCAGCCAGGTAGTGATGTATGTTAGCTCTCTCTCTCCACCCCCCCTCTCTCTCTCTCCACCCCCTCTCCCTACTGACCAGCCAGGTAGTGATGTATGTTAGCTCTCTCTCTCCACCCCTCTCCCTACTGACCAGCCAGGTAGTGATGTATGTTAGCTCTCTCTCTCCACCCCCTCTCTCTCTCTCCCCCCCCTCCCCTCTCCCTACTGACCAGCCAGGTAGTGATGTATGTTAGCTCTCTCTCTCCACCCCCTCTCTTTCTCTCTCCACCCCCTCTCCCTACTGACCAGCCAGGTAGTGATGTATGTTAGCTCTCTCTCTCCACCCCCCTCTCCCTACTGACCAGCCAGGTAGTGATGTATGTTAGCTCTCTCTCTCTCCACCCCCCTCTCTCTCTCTCTCCACCCCCTCTCCCTACTGACCAGCCAGGTAGTGATGTATGTTAGCTCTCTCTCTCTCCACCCCCCTCTTTCTCTCTCCACCCCCTCTCCCTACTGTCCTGCCAGGTAGTGATGTATGTTAGCTCTCTCTCTCTCCACACCCCCTCTCTCTCTCTCCACCCCCCTCTCTCTCTCTCTCCACCCCCCTCTCCCTACTGACCAGCCAGGTAGTGATGTATGTTAGCTCTCTCTCTCCACCCCCCTCTCCCTACTGACCAGCCAGGTAGTGATGTATGTTAGCTCTCTCTCTCCACCCCCTCTCTCTCTCTCTCCACCCCCTCTCCCTACTGACCAGCCAGGTAGTGATGTATGTTAGCTCTCTCTCTCTCCACCCCCTCTCTCGCTCTCTCTCTCTCTCTCTCCACCCCCCTCTCCCTACTGACCAGCCAGGTAGTCATGTATGTTAGCTCTCTCTCTCTCCACCCCCTCTCTCTCTCTCTCCACCCCCTCTCTCCACCCCCTCTCCCTACTGACCAGCCAGGTAGTGATGTATGTTAGCTCTCTCTCTCTCCACCCCCTCTCTCTACTGACCAGCCAGGTAGTGATGTATGTTAGCTCTCTCTCTCCACCCCCCTCTCTCTCTCTCCACCCCCCTCTCCCTACTGACCAGCCAGGTAGTGATGTATGTTAGCTCTCTCTCTCTCCACCCCCTCTCCCTACTGACCAGCCAGGTAGTGATGTATGTTAGCTCTCTCTCTCTCCCCACCCCCTCTCCCTACTGACCAGCCAGGTAGTGATGTATGTTAGCTCTCTCTCTCTCCACCCCCCTCTCCCTACTGACCAGCCAGGTAGTGATGCATGTTAGCTCTCTCTCTCTCCACCCCCCTCTCTCTCTCCACCCCCTCTCCCTACTGACCAGCCAGGTAGTGATGTATGTTAGCTCTCTCTCTCTCCACCCCCCTCTCTCTACTGACCAGCCAGGTAGTGATGTATGTTAGCTCTCTCTCTCTCCACCCCCCTCTCCCTACTGACCAGCCAGGTAGTGATGTATGTTAGCTCTCTCTCTCTCCACCCCCCTCTCTCTCTCTCTCTCCACCCCCCTCTCCCTACTGACCAGCCAGGTAGTGATGTATGTTAGCTCTCTCTCTCCACCCCCCTCTCCCTACTGACCAGCCAGGTAGTGATGTATGTTAGCTCTCTCTCTCTCCACCCCCCTCTCCCTACTGACCAGCCAGGTAGTGATGTATGTTAGCTCTCTCTCTCTCCACCCCCCCTCTCTCTCTCTCTCTCCACCCCCCTCTCCCTACTGACCAGCCAGGTAGTGATGTATGTTAGCTCTCTCTCTCTCCACCCCCCTCTCCCTACTGACCAGCCAGGTAGTGATGTATGTTAGCTCTCTCTCTCCACCCCCTCTCCCTACTCCAGCCCCCCCTCCACCCCCTCCCTACTGACCAGCCAGGTAGTGATGTATGTTAGCTCTCTCTCTCTCCACCCCCCTCTCCCTACTGACCAGCCAGGTAGAGATGAAAGGAGGAGTGATGTATGTTAGCCCCCCCCCTCCAGACGAGTTGTGACAGTCCTATGTGTTTTTGTGTACACCTGTTTATTAGACTAGATGTGTTCTTTACAGTCTGTTTACGACTGCTGAATCTAGGCACATTCTCTCTCACTCGCGTCATTCAATGTACTAATATTGTTGCGTTCCTTGTTTGATACGTTGACGTTGCAGATAACACTATAGCTCCCATACATACAGTTGTGTGTGTTTGTGTACTGTACTAGTCACGCACTGCACTTGTCAAGCTGTCATTACTCATAGAAAATGATTTCATCGTCCGTAGTGTGGTGTGGGGACAAGTGGTTTGTGTGTGCTTGTGTGACAGAGATGGACAGAGTGAGAGATGGCGTCAGGCTCCGCCCAAAGGAACAATGAGACTGTGCCCCTTCTCTCTCTCTTTTCTCTCTCCCTCTCTCTCACCCCCCCCCCCCCCCCCACACCTCCCTGTCTTTACTGCTGCCAACCCACACCAAGGCTTTGGTCCAGAGTGTCTCTCCCCCCCCCCCACCTTCCTGTCTTTACTGCTGCCAACCCACACCAAGGCTTTGGTCCAGAGTGTCTCCCCCCCACCTCCCACACCAAGGCTTTGGTCCAGAGTGTCTCTCTTTTTTACTGCTGCCAACCCACACCAAGGCTTTGGTCCAGAGTGTCTCTCTTTTTTACTGCTGCAAACCAACACCAAGGCTTTGGTCCAGAGTGTCTCTCTCCCCCCCCCCCCCCCCACCTCCCTGTCTTTACTGCTGCCAACCCACACCAAGGCTTTGGTCCAGAGTGTCTCTCCCCCCCCCACCTCCCTGTCTTTCCTTCTGCCAACCCACACCAAAGCTTTGGTCAAGAGTGTCCCCCCCCCACCTCCCTGTCTTTACTGCTGCCAACCCACACCAAGGCTTTGGTCCAGAGTGTCTCTCTACCCCCCACCTCCCTGTCTTTACTGCTGCCAACCCACACCAAGGCTTTGGTCCAGAGTGTCTCTCTCTAAGTGATAATCAGAATAGGTGGATGAAGACTGTATGGGCTCATAAAGTTGTTCTGTGTGCATGTCATGTATTTAGATGATGAACAGGCTGGTTATACTCTACACTGCTGCTGATTGATTGCCAATTGAATATTGATTAGCTGTCCTTTGGGGAGGGAGTATTGATCCTAACTGTGAAGTGATGTATTTTGGTCCCTCTGCCTGGCGTCAGATTGCACAAAGCTTAGACTACCGTTTTACAGTACAGAAAGCACCAGTAGTTCAGGGAAAGTATGATTTTTTTTAAATTCAACACTCCAGCGACAATGTGTGTGGTTTGCATAGATTGACACTTCGGTTATTTGCCACCTTCAACTGTGAACCTCACACACTGTACGCAACACACCTAACAGAACAGAGACAGCTCCGATCCCCTTGTCGCTGGAGTGCAGAACAGATTTCAATCGCTTGTTTTATATTTGCATGAAAGTTTACTATGGGGGAGTTTGTATGACACTCCTCTCTGTTTTCATCTTGTGATGTGGTGCCAGAGATCGCCCACACAAACAGTTGTCAAAGTGCTTGGCAGATTTTTATATACAATTCTGAAGACTGGAGAGGGAGAACTGTACAACGGTCGAGAGAGAGAGGTGTACAACGGTCGAGAGAGAGAGGTGTACAACAGTCGAGAGAGAGAGAGAGAGAGAGAGGTGTACAACAGTCGAGAGAGAGAGTGTACAACAGTCGAGAGAGAGAGAGAGAGAGATGTGTACAACAGTCGAGAGAGAGAGATAGAGAGAGAGGTGTACAACAGTCGAGAGAGAGAGATAGAGAGAGGTGTACAACAGTCGAGAGAGAGAGGTGTACAACAGTCGAGAGCGAGAGAGGGGTGTACAACAGTCGAGAGAGGGAGAGAGAGAGAGAGAGGTGTACAACAGTCGAGAGAGGGAGAGAGAGAGGTGTACAACAGTCGAGAGAGAGAGAGAGAGAGGTGTACAACAGTCGAGAGAGAGAGAGAGAGAGAGGTGTACAACAGTCGAGAGAGAGAGAGAGAGGTGTACAACAGTCGAGAGAGAGAGGTGTACAACAGTCGAGAGAGAGAGGTGTACAACAGTCGAGAGAGAGAGAGGTGTACAACAGTCGAGAGAGAGAGAGAGAGAGAGGTGTACAACAGTCGAGAGAGAGAGAGAGATGTGTACAACAGTCGAGAGAGAGAGAGAGGTGTACAACAGTCGAGAGAGAGGTGTACAACAGTCGAGAGAGAGAGAGAGAGTGAGTGTACAACAGTCGAGAGAGAGAGAGAGGTGTACAACAGTCGAGAGAGAGTGTACAACAGTCGAGAGAGAGATGTGTACAACAGTCGAGAGAGAGATAGAGAGAGAGGTGTACAACAGTCGAGAGAGAGAGAGAGAGGTGTACAACAGTCGAGAGAGAGAGAGAGAGGTGTACAACAGTCGAGAGAGCGAGAGGTGTACAACAGTCGAGAGAGAGAGAGGTGTACAACAGTCGAGAGAGAGAGAGAGAGGTGTACAACAGTCGAGAGAGAGAGAGGTGTACAACAGTCGAGAGCGAGAGAGAGGTGTACAACAGTCGAGAGCGAGAGAGAGGTGTACAACAGTCGAGAGAGAGTGAGTGTACAACAGTCGAGAGAGAGAGAGCGGTGTACAACAGTCGAGAGAGAGAGGTGTACAACAGTCGAGAGAGACAGAGAGCGGTGTACAACAGTCGAGAGAGAGTGTACAACAGTCGAGAGAGAGAGAGATGTGTACAACAGTCGAGAGAGAGATAGAGAGAGAGGTGTACAACAGTCGAGAGAGAGAGAGAGAGAGAGGTGTACAACAGTCGAGAGAGAGATAGAGAGAGAGGTGTACAACAGTCGAGAGAGAGAGAGAGAGAGAGAGGTGTACAACAGGAGAGAGAGAGAGAGAGAGAGAGGTGTACAACAGTCGAGAGAGAGAGAGAGAGGGGTGTACAACAGTCGAGAGAGAGAGAGAGAGGGGTGTACAACAGTCGAGAGAGTGAGTGTACAACAGTCGAGAAAGAGAGTGAGTGTACAACAGTCGAGAGAGAGAGAGATGTGTACAACAGTCGATAGAGAGAGATGTGTACAACAGTCGAGAGAGAGAGTGAGTGTACAACAGTCGAGAGAGAGAGTGAGTGTACAACAGTCGAGAGAGAGAGAGAGCGGTGTACAACAGTCGAGAGAGAGAGGTGAGAGAGAGAGAGAGAGTGAGTGTACAACAGTCGAGAGAGAGAGAGAGGTGTACAACAGTCGAGAGAGAGAGAGAGAGGTGTACAACAGTCGAGAGAGAGAGGTGTACAACAGTCGAGAGAGAGAGAGAGGTGTACAACAGTCGAGAGAGGGAGAGAGGTGTACAACAGTCGAGAGAGGGAGAGAGGTGTACAACAGTCGAGAGAGAGAGAGAGAGAGAGTGTACAACAGTCGAGAGAGAGAGAGAGAGGTGTACAACAGTCGAGAGAGAGAGAGAGGTGTACAACAGTCGAGAGAGAGAGAGAGAGGTGTACAACAGTCGAGAGAGAGAGGTGTACAACAGTCGAGAGAGAGAGACAGGTGTACAACAGTCGAGAGAGAGAGAGCGGTGTACAACAGTCGAGAGAGGGAGAGAGGTGTACAACAGTCGAGAGAGGGAGAGAGGTGTACAACAGTCGAGAGAGAGAGAGAGGTGTACAACAGTCGAGAGAGAGAGAGAGGTGTACAACAGTCGAGAGAGAGAGAGAGAGGTGTACAACAGTCGAGAGAGAGAGAGAGAGGTGTACAACAGTCGAGAGAGAGAGAGAGAGAGAGAGGTGTACAACAGTCGAGAGAGAGAGAGAGGTGTACAACAGTCGAGAGAGAGAGAGAGAGGTGTACAACAGTCGAGAGAGGGAGAGAGGTGTACAACAGTCGAGAGAGGGAGAGAGGTGTACAACAGTCGAGAGAGGGAGAGAGGTGTACAACAGTCGAGAGAGGGAGAGAGGTGTACAACAGTCGAGAGAGGGAGAGAGGTGTACAACAGTCGAGAGAGAGGGAGAGAGGTGTACAACAGTCGAGAGAGGGAGAGAGGTGTACAACAGTCGAGAGAGGGAGAGAGAGGTGTACAACAGTCGAGAGAGAGCGAGAGGTGTACAACAGTCGAGAGAGGGAGAGAGGTGTAACAACAGTCGAGAGAGGGAGAGAGGTGTACAACAGTCGAGAGAGGGAGAGAGGTGTACAACAGTCGAGAGAGAGAGAGAGAGAGAGAGAGAGAGAGAGGTGTACAACAGTCGAGAGAGAGAGAGAGAGAGAGAGAGGTGTACAACAGTCGAGAGAGAGAGAGAGAGAGAGTGTGTGTGTACAACAGTCGAGAGAGTGAGAGAGGTGTACAACAGTCGAGAGAGTGAGAGTGAGTGTACAACAGTCGAGAGAGAGAGGTGTTACAACAGTCGAGAGAGAGCGCTGTGCAACAGCCGCGAGAGAGGTGAAGGGTCAACTTCTCACTCAAGATGACAATATCCTGCTGCTCTTGACAAATACAGAGAGGGCAAGAGTGAAGGCGAGATGCGTTTCATAACATTCATTTCAAATAAAATGACTGTCCTTATTTTGAAGAGGATTCACTGGAATGTGCTCAATAACTCCCAAGCCATGTTACTGACCGCATGGTAGCAGTGGACGTGTCCCTTCTCAGGAAGTATCCCGTGTGTGAGAACATTCCCAGAAAGGACGCCAGAACCTCCAAGCCTGCCTGCCTGCCCTGCAGTATGACCTCAATGCTTTAAAACATCAGCCATTCCCTTACTGGGCGTTGGCCTGGGTCGTTTATGTGTGCCAGGGTAGATACATACTGTAGCGATCGAGGGAGGAGATAGAAACCATTATCTTTCTTCATCTCCTTTTCTCTCCCTCCCTCCCCTTCCCCTTCTCTCCCCGGGTGTCCTGCAATATGCCTGATCAACATGATCGTTCTGGGTATACGACTCGCCACAGGAGTTGAACATGAGTCTCATTTAATGAAGGCTGTTTCTCAAGAACGCTTGGCTCTCCCTTGATTTCTGATCTCCCTCGCCTTGTGTCCCACCCACTGTCTTCCTCATCTCTCTCTCCCTGTCCCTCTTTCCCTCCCTCTCTCTTATTTGCTCCCTCTCTCCCTCCCTCTCTTCTCTGGTGTATTGAATAGGGGCTGTTGTTGTGTGTTTGGGTGTGGAATGTTGTGAGTGGGATAGCGGTGACTTGATGCTGGAGTCAGTGTCCCTCGTTCTCCCTCTCCTTCTCTCTTGTTCCCTATCTCGTTCTCTAATCTCTTTGTAAAGTAAACAAACGGCTGCATTGTGACCGAGGCCCTCAAACTCAACCACTCTGATCTCCCGTCTGCTGCTCAGAAGAGTGTATCAATACAAGCCACCATTTGTCTGTCTCTCTGGTTCCTCTCATTGGTACGGGGACTGTTGCCGTGGCAGAGTCGGTGGTTCTGGGATGGGTTGTTTGTCAAGCCCGGGCTGTCACTAATGCGGACTAAATCTCTCAGTAGACTGGAGGATCCAACAGAGAGCGTGAAGAGAGGTAAGACACGATGTCACTGAGGCAACTGACTTCAGGCAAAAAATACTGCTTTGGTTTTTTGCCACCTTACTAGGACAAACTGCTGGTGTTCAAGAACAGCTATTGCTTCTGTCGGATTGAATTTTGTTGAAAAATGTAACTTAAATGATACAGTTCTAATGGCGTTTCACAGTTTACAATTGAGATTCAGTTACTTGGAGACATGAAAGTTCAGATGGAATTTATAACCTGTCTGTCAACGTAGATTGAGAGTAAACTACTCTGTGGGTAGACATGTCTTCATGGTGTACATTTGCAAATACTGTGCCAAATCATATGTGAAGAATGCAACAAAGACGCAGAATCATCTGGCCAAGTGCATAAAGTTCCCTCAGCGCTCACAACAAGCAACCTCTGACAAAAGTCCCTCTACTTCTATTCGAGGTGAAAATGATGAATCAGACACCTTATCGATAGCAACAGCTCATTGTCCTCCTGGAATCAGATTTATTTTTTGACTCAATGGAGGAACGTAGTCAGAGAAATGCTGATGAATGTCTTGCTCGAGCTGTGTACGCTACTTGTTCACCTCTGCTCACAGGCAATGTGTATTGGAAGAGATTTCTGAATGTTCTTCACCCAGCATACACCCCTCCAACCAGACATGCTTTATCTACTCATTTGCTGGATGCAGTGTTCAACAGAGTTCAAGTGAAGGTCAAGCAAATCATAGAGAAAGCATACTGTATAGCAGTCATCTCTGATGGGTGGTCGAATGTTCGTGGGCAAGGAATAATTAGCTACATCATCTCCACCCCCTCAACCAGTATTCTACAAGAGCACAGACACAAGGGACAACAGACACACCGGTCTCTACATTGCAAGTGAGCTGAAGGCAGTCATCACACCCATTGGCTGTGCTGCTCATGCATCGAATCTGCTCCTCAAGGACATCTTGGCACTGAAAACAATATATACACTCTACAAGAGAGCCAAGGAATTGGTTAGGTATGTGACGGGTCATCAAGTTATAGCAGCAATCTACCTCACCAAGCAAAGTGAGAAGAATAAGAGCACCACATTGAAGTTGCCCAGCAACACCCGTTGGGGTGGTGTTGTCATCATGTTTGACAGTCTCCTGGAGGGGAAGGAGTCTCTCCAAGAAATGGCCATATCACAGTCTGCCAAAATGGACAGCCCCATCAAGAGGATACTCCTGGATGATGTATTTTGGTAAAGAGTGGTAAGCAACCTGAAGCTCCTGAAACCTAGAGCAGTAGCCATTGCACGGATTGAGGGAGACAGTGCCTTCCTGTCTGATGTAAGAGAACAATTCCGTACTGCCCTGCCCACTTCACTGTTGCTCCAAGCAGAGGAAACTGCAGTTCTGAAATACATCAAAAAGCGTGAAGACTTCTGCCTGAAGCCCATACACGCCACAGCGTACATGTTGGACCCCAAGTATGCTGGCAAGAGCATCCTGCCTGGTGCAAAGAGCCTCAGATCCACAAAGTCCCTTCCACCAGGTGGCTTGGATGAGGGCAAGGTTCTTGGCAGTCTGGTGAAGTACACTTCCAAGCAAGGGCTTTGGGATGGAGAAGCAATATGGCAGTCGTGCCAACATATCTCATCAGCCACCTGGTGGAAGGGACTTTGTGGATCTGAGGCTCTTTCCACTGTTGCGTCCATCATCCTTCAAATCCCACCAACATCAGCTGCCTCAGAGCGCAACTGGTCCTTGTTTGGGAACACACACACACCAAAGCACGCAACAGGCTGACCAATACAAGGGTTGAAAAATTGGTGGCCATCTGGGAAAATTTGAGGCTTTTTGAGCCTGACAACGAGCCATCCTAAACAGGGTTGGAAAGTGAGAGTGAAGATGAGGCCTCAGTCCGATGTTCAAGAGGTAGACATTGAGGAGGTCAAGGGAGAAGACATGGAAGCCTGAGAGGAAGACAACCAAAGCTTTAGTTTCTAGACTATAAGTGTACAGATGTATGATAACGTTTTTGGGAGATGCGATGGATCATTGGGGATCATTCAATATTCCCTTTTTGTTTTTCAGTGAAATCATCCCATGTGAAGAGTCAACTCATTTAATTAAAGTTCAATTCATAACTAAATAGTTTAAAAAAAATTATATTGGAAGGATTTAATCATTTGCAATTATGTCTACTTATGATAAGGTAAAATGTTTGTTTCTGTCTCCATATGGTAAATATATCCAATGCAAAAATAATTTACATTTAAATGGATTTAATATGAATTTGCATATATATTTTGCCACAACTTTGGAAGTATGCTTGGGGTCATTGTCCATTTGGAAAACCCATTTGCGACCAAGCTTTAACTTCCTGACTGATGTCTTGAGATGTTGCTTCAATATATCCACCTAATTTCCCTCCCTCATGAAGCCATCTATTTTGTGAAATGCACCAGTCCTTACTGCAGCAAAGCACCCCATAACATTATGCTGCCACCCCCGTGCTTCACGGTTAGATGGTGTTCCTCGGCTTGCAAGCCTGCTCCTTTTCCAGGGAAAACGCAGAGCGCCAAATTCAAATAAATTACTATAAAAATCTAACTTTCTTTAAATCACACATGCAAGATAGCAAATTAAAGCTACACGTGTTGAATCCAGCCAACATGTCAGATTTCAAAAAGTATTTTCGGCGAAAGCAAACAATGCTATTATCTGAGGATAGCATCTCATTAAACAAAGAGAAAATAATATTTCAACCCTGTAGGCGCGACCAAAACGCAGAAATAAAAATGTAATTCATGCCTTACCTTTGACGAGCTTCTTTGTTGGCACTCCAATATGTCCCATAAACATCACGAATGGTCCTTTTGTTTGATTAATTCCGTCCATATATATCCAAAATGTCCATTTATTTGGCGCGTTTGATCCAGAAAAACACTGGTTCCAACTTGCGCAACGTGACTACAAAATATCTCAAACGTTACCTGTAAACTTTGCCAAAACATTTCAAACTACTTTTGTAATACAACTTTTTAGGTATTTTTTTATGTAAATAATCGATAAAATTGAAGACGGGATGATCTGTGTTCAATACAGGAGGAAAAACAAACTGTAGCTAGCTTTCTGGTCACGCGCCTCTATCTAACAGTACACTACAAGTGACCCTCGTTCTGAACAGGGCTACTTCTTCATTACACAAAGGAATAACCTCAACCAATTTCTAAAGACTGTTGACATCCAGTGGAAGTGGTAGGAACTGCAAGAAGGTCCCTTAGAAATCTGGATTCCCAATGAAAACACATTGAAAAGAGTGACCTAAAAAAACTAATCTGAATGGTTTGTCCTCGGGGTTTCACCTGCTAAATAAGTTATGTTATACTCACAGACATGATTCAAACAGTTTTAGAAACTTCAGAGTGTTTTCTACCCAAATATACTAATAATATGCATATCTTATCTTCTGGGGATGAGTAGCAGGCAGTTGAATTTGGACATGCGTTTCATCCGGATGTGAAAATACTGCCCCCTGTCACCAATAAGTTAACAAGAAATTTGTGGTTGAAAAACTAGTTTTAAGGACTCCAAGCTAAGTGTATGTAAACTTCCGACTTCAACTGTATGTGTGATGTGGTTGGGTACAGGTAGAAACATGTTTGTGTTTTACATCTAGTTTGGGCAAATGAATATAGTTTTGAAGCAATGCTAATAGCATGCCCAGTGTTATACCACATGTGGTTAGCCTACAGTTTTTTTTTGCTGTTACCCTGACAGTTGGGTGACATCAGGCTCATGTGTGTATGTTTGTATATTTGGACACACAATGGTGCGACAGCACACACACACAGGTTCCATTTAGAACTTTGGCGTACCGCAATCGCCAATGTTTTATTTCACTTTCAGACCTTATTCACTAGGCATTTCTCTTTTTGTTCACTTTTTACATTCTTCTTATTTCAAGGCATGATTTGACCAGGCCTTGGTGCCCATCGTGATTGCCTTTATAGATCCTTGTTTCCCATGTATAGATCCTTGTTTCCTATGTAATGCGGTAAGGTGAATAGAGGCAGCGCTCTCAGCTTGGTCGTCTCCAGGCCTGGCCTTGGGACGTGTTGATTGGCTGAACACAGGCAGGCTGAGAGGCGGATGAACAAAGTGAAGTGTGAGGCACTGTGAGTTCAAGAACAAAGGACAGGAAATGACTTCTCCTCCAACCAGGCTTTCCATTAGAACCATGCAGCTTCAGTACCTTTGCAGATAAGAACCGGCAATGAGTGTTAACTTGGAGGGCGAGAGGAGCAGAGAGCAAAATAACACTTGTTATAAAGACAAGTCCTGGACTAGAAACCGCTAGTCTCTAAAAGAGAGGAGCAGAATATTATATATTGTCTATTGTCATAGTTGTTTACAGTCATCCAGACTCATTCTTTGACAGGAGTTGTGATGAATACAGACAGATACTTTACAGATAAGAAGACACAGGAAGACACAGTGTTATTATGTTAACTGAGAGGGATGTTATTTTAGTCTGTTGTTTTTGATGATGCTGTTGTCCAGAAGACGGACTCTGAGTCTGATTGGATGAATGCATGATCCTAAGTTCATTCTTTTATCGACTTGATCTACGGTTGAATCGTCATGGACAGACAGGTTATATACAGATCGACAACATGTTGTCCCTAACCTGTGAGTGAGCGAGACCAGTTCTCTCCTTTGTTCTTTCAGTGACGTTTTCTAGCGTTTTTCAGAAGCCTAATGTATGATTAATACCTTTCAGCAGGGAAAATGACAGCTTTCTATTCTAATACTCTGTTATGACCTCTGTGATGGATGGAGAGAAAGCGAGCAACAGCTGTTTGACGGGTGGTAGAGAGCAGGAGTGAAGGGGAAAGCGGAGAATCGGGTAATTTCCAAAGCACTAGACCGACGGGGACATTTTAATCGCAGCGGGAGAGGGAAATGACCTGCCGTTCTGCGCAGCGGTCGCCACAGGGCACTGCCATGTGAAGAGGAAGATGTTGAGACTGGCAGAGGAGGATGAGGGAGGGGTGAAAGGTCAGGGAGGTAGGGGGTCTAACCAGGGAAAAGAGGAGTAGGAGTGGACAGTGTGAGGAAAAGGGGGAGGATAGGGTGACTCGCTGGAAGTGCAAAGGTTCAGGGATGTATGTTTTCCTCAAGCAGCCCCGTAGCATTAAGGAAGGGGCTTGTCCAGGAGTGTTCTGTAGGCACGAGGAGTCGCAGCAGTCCAAGCAACACAACAAACACATTCTGAACGAGCCTCCAACCCCTTACAAACACGGAGTCACGGATGCCTGTGCCATTCCCCGAGCATGAAAGAATCTAATTGCGTTTAGCTTAAGCGCTGCCCCTGTTGAATACTAATATGGCCGCTGGGGGGTTCAGTGTGTGTTATTGCTGCCAACACTGGGCTTTACTATGGGAAGACTCAAGACCCAGAATTCCATTCCACTGAACCATGGAAAAATTCAGTGGGGGGAAGAAAAAAACATTATTTGTTTCCAGACAGTGTCCCCCTGCTGTCCCTTCTCCCACTCTGTGTGCCATTGTCAGAAAATGGCGGCATGCCTTTCACTCTGACAGTGACACACCACCCTGTCATAAAAATTCCGGCCGGCTCGATAAGCGCGACGTTTGTTTGGACATATTGGAATTCCGGACGAGCCAAGGGAGGAAGTGGGGAAGAATCAAAGTGGAATACTTCCTGTCGGAATACTAACTGACAAAGTGACAGATAAGAGAAAAAAGAAAATGGTTTAAAACTGTAAAACCACCCTTCTCTTGGGACCTTGTACTTCTTAAGTGATGGCAAAGCAGCACATCTCATTGGTGGAGAGGGTTGAAAAGCTGTATCCTCATGTCTCACACCAGCTCAGTAAACACAGTAGCACACACAGAGTATCTACAATAGCCTCTTTCACTAAGAACACAGTATTGTGTTCTTTCTTGTGCTGTGTGTGGAGCAATGTATTTATTCTCACACTGACATGGTTGGCAAACTGCCTCAATCTGTGTAAAAATAGATTTACAGAGAATTAGTTCAGTGCTTTGTTTATTCTCAATCTCCGCATGAGTCCAATGTGTCTGAGGCACACACACACACACACACACACACACACACACACACACACACACACACACACACACACACACACAGACCTTGTCTTTCTAATGTGCATTTGGCTGGCAGCTCAGTGCAGGTACATCAAAGCAGGTGAAATGCCAATTGGTCCGTCGCCTGGAAAGATTCACTATCTTTTTCCATCAGGACTTGACTGGAACAAAGTGTACCAGAATATTTTTCCATCAGGAAGGATGATTTAGTACCAGCCTTTTGCTAATAGAAAACCTCAGATACACAGTATATTCTGGCTGACCGCATTCCATCACAAGAACTACCTGTTATTGGTGAACTCATAGAACCAATGGGGCTCTTTCAATAAATCTGACCTAGACTTTTTAGTTTTCCACAATTTTCCCACTATTACCACAGCCCTTCAAACACACACACACACACACACACACACACACACACACACACACACACACACACACACACACACACACATACACACACACACACATTATATATATATATATATATTCATTCTGTTCCAGCTTTGTTAACCTGTTTTCCTGTATTTTGAGCTTCCCATTGGGTGCTGAATCAGGAAGTGGCCAGGCTCTCTGGCCCTCAGTGTGTGCTACAGTAGGCCAGGCTTTAACCTTTGACCCCTGGCTCAGTGTGGGGCCAGATAACTGATCCACTTAGTGTTTGATAGTAGTGAAAAGGTACAGCACGACCACTTCCATTCTGCATTGGCCTTCACTGAGCCTACTGGGACCACAATACAAAGATTGACATTTGAACTCTTCTCCTCTCCTTTTCTTCCATATATCTTCCTCTTCTACCTTCCTCTCTCTCTCTCCTCCCCCCTCTGTTTTCTCTGGCAGCGTCTGGTACAGAGCAGGATGCTGCGCTGAGGCTTGAGAAGGAGAGGGCTGAGATCGTCTCCAAATATGACAAGGTAAGAACCCCTCCGCTAAATGAAGGACAATATAACGCCTGCAGCATTGAATGTTTGTCTGTCACTACCAGACAGAAGCTGGGCTAACAATATTCACAGGAAGTTTCCAGTGATTTGTGCTTTGTTTTCTTGTCATAGTTGTCATATTTGTCAGACTGATGGTGAAAACTCTGTGTGCCCATCCACACCATCGTGTTTGTGTGTGTGTGTGTGGGGGGGGGGGGCTCTTTCCATACAGTGCCTTGCGAAAGTATTCGGCCCCCTTGAACTTTGCGACCTTTTGCCACATTTCAGGCTTCAAACATAAAGATATAAAACTGTATTTTTTTGTGAAGAATCAACAACAAGTGGGACACAATCATGAAGTCGAACAACATTTATTGGATATTTCAAACTTTTTTAACAAATCAAAACCTGAAAAATTGGCCATGCAAAATTATTCAGCCCCTTTACTTTCAGTGCAGCAAACTCTCTCCAGAAGTTCAGTGAGGATCTCTGAATGATCCAATGTTGACCTAAATGACTAATGATGATAAATACAATCCACCTGTGTGTAATCAAGTCTCCTTATAAATGCACCTGCACTGTAATAGTCTCAGAGGTCCGTTAAAAGCGCAGAGAGCATCGTGAAGAACAAGGAACACACCAGGCAGGTCCGAGATGCTGTTGTGAAGCCGGATTTGGATACAAAAAGATTTCCCAAGCTTTAAACATCCGAAGGAGCACTCTGCAAGCGATAATATTGAAATGGAAGGAGTATCAGACCACTGCAAATCTACCAAGACCTGGCCGTCCCTCTAAACTTTCAGCTCATACAAGGAGAAGACTGATCAGAGATGCAGCCAAGAGGCCCATGATCACTCTGGATGAACTGCAGAGATCTACAGCTGAGGTGGGAGACTCTGTCCATAGGACAACAATCAGTCGTATATTGCACAAATCTGGCCTTTATGGAAGAGTGGCAAGAAGAAAGCCATTTCTTAAAGATATCCATAAAAAGTGTTGTTTAAAGTTTGCCACAAGCCACCTGGGAGACACACCAAACATGTGGAAGAAGGTGCTCTGGCCAGATGAAACCAAAATTGAACTTTTTGGCAACAATGCAAAACGTTATGTTTGGAGTAAAAGCAACACAGCTCATCACCCTGACCACACCATCCCCACTGTCAAACATGGTGGTGGCAGCATCATGGTTTGGGCCTGCTTTTCTTCAGCAGGGACAGGGAAGATGGCTAAAATTGATGGGAAGATGGATGGAGCCAAATACAGGACCATTCTGGAAGAAAACCTGATGGAGTCTGCAAAAGACCTGAGACTGGGATGGAGATTTGTCTTCCAACAAGACAATGATCCAAAACATAAAGCAAAATCTACAATGGAATGGTTCAAAAATAAACATATCCAGGTGTTAGAATGGCCAAGTCAATGTCCAGACCTGAATCCAATTGAGAATCTGTGGAAAGAACTGAAAACTGCTGTTCACAAATGCTCTCCATCCAACCTCACTGAGCTCGAGCTGTTTTGCAAGGAGGAATGGGAAAGAATTTCAGTCTCTCGATGTGCAAAACTGATAGAGACATACCCCAAGCTACTTACAGCTGTAATCGCAGCAAAAGGTGGCGCTACAAACTATTAACTTAAGGGGGCTGAATAATTTTGCACGCCCAATTTTTCAGTTTTTGATTTGTTAAAAAAGTTTGAAATATCCAATAAATGTCGTTCCACTTCATGATTGTGTCCCACTTGTTGTTGATTCTTCACAAAAAATACAGTTTTATATCTTTATGTTTGAAGCCTGAAATGTGGCAAAAGGTCGCAAAGTTCAAGGGGGCCGAATACTTTCGCAAGGCACTGTATATAGCCATATAGCCAGCCGTCGTGCCTGGTTTATAAATTAGCGTTTTTAATTTAGTCCAGCGGGCAGGATAATCAAGCCCACTCATTAAGAGAGGAGCAATGAGGGAGGGATGGAGTGGAGGAGAGAGGCGGGCACTCTGACACAGAGTTTAATTATGTTTTGATGTTTGACCCTGATCACAAGAGGAGTCCATTTTCTCTCGTTGGCGAGGCGGAACGAGTCCAATCAAACCCAATTCAGTTTCATAATGACATTGTCGGAGGGGGGGGGGGCCCTGTTATCAAAACATCAAGACAAAGATGGAGTTCATGCTCTCACTACAGACCTCAACGTTTTCTATCAATGGAGTTTCATTCAAGGGTAATGGAGTATGGCCTATCCCTCCGGTTTCCTTTGACAGGAGAATACTGGAAGAAACCTTCTATACACTCTCCAACTGGGACAGAGTCAATCATAGACACCAGCAACATAGTAAAGTCTAGATCTGGGTCCAGGCAACTAAAGCTTGACAAAGTGGAACACTGAACAGAATCATGCTCCAATTCTGCTATGACATTGATTTTACACAGCCGTCTTGTGCGTGCGCCCCTGTGTCTATACGCAGATACCACATGACACGGGCTTTAGACACAGTCTGTGTCTCCACTGACATCTCTTCCAGGCTCTGTGTGTGTTCGGCCTGAGGTTGGATGTAAGAACAATCTATCCATCCCAGATGTCTTTTTCTATGTATTTATATTCATGTTCCCCTGTTTGTGCTGTGTGAGGGCGCTGGGTTAAGTTAGGGCAGGATCTCCAGTAAACAAAGGGAGTGCGGGGAGGGGGACGGGAGGGAGAGATGTTTCTAGACATCCTTCAGGCCTTGCAGACCTCCGACACTGGACATTGTTTAGCTCGCTCTCTTTTCTATTCATCACCTTTTTGGACTTTTTTAAATACATTTATTTAACTAGGCAAGTCAGTTAAGAACAAATTCTCATTTACAATGATGGCCTACCGGGCCTACCGGGGAACAGTGGGTTAACTGCCTTGCATCTGTTGGTCACAGATAAAAAATTTTTTTAAAGAGGTAGGGTGTGGATCAGAACCAGTCCGTATCTGGTGTGATCACCAGATTCATTAATAATCCTACAATGTGATTTTTCTCATTTTTTCTGTCATAGTTGAAGTGTACCTATGATGAAAATGACAGGCCTCTCTCATCTTTTTAAGTGGGAGAACTTGCACAATTGGTGGCTGACTAAATACTTTTTTGCCCCACTGTACCTACCTGCCCATACCATAACGCCACCATGGGGCACTCTGTTCACAACGTTGACATCAGCAAACCGCTCGTCCACACAACGCCATTAACATTGTCTGCGGTTGTGAGTCCAGACGGACGTACTGCCAAATTCTAAAACTACTTTGGAGGCAGCTTATGGTAGAAAAATGTACATTCAATTCTCTGGTGGACATTCTTGCAGTCAGCATGCCAATTGCACAACTTGAGACATCTGTGTCATTTTGTTGTGTGATAAAACTGCACATTTTTAGTGGCCTTTGTTTTGTCCCCCAGCACAAGGTGCACTTGTGTAATTATAATGCTGTTTAATAAACTTCTTGATATGCCAGGTGGATGGATTATCTTGGCAAAGGAGAAATGTTCACAGCAATGTAAACAAATTTCTGCATACAATTTGGGAGAAATAAGCTTTCTGTGCGTATGGAAAATGTCTGGGATCATTTATTTCAGCTCATGAAACATGGGACCAACACTTTACATGTTGCGTTGATATTTTTGTTCAGTATAGAATAACACTGATGTTCATGTTCTGTCTCTATTGTAATAGTGTTGATGTTTATAAAGTATGTAGCCATTCAGTTCTATATAGGCATTAAGTTATTTTACTTCTTAACATTCAAAGTATTTCATTGGTATTCATTCTCATTTGTGCTGCATTCACAGTTAAAAAACAAATGTTCCCAAGGATGTTTTGTTTTAAAGCACAAATGCATTTCAAACTACTTGTTATTCATTGCTTTACCCATGAGGCTCTTTGATTGCAGGGAAAAGAGGGCGCCACTGTGGAACCCTGGGAGGATGCAAGCTTCCACCTGTACAAAGTCATTGACCGCTTCGGCTTCGTACAGTAAGAACACACACACACACACACTTAGGTGATCAATTCATTACACATGGCAAATACACTTTGAAATGTGAATCAGTCACACACACTACAATCTTCCCCCTTGTTCGTGTTCTGATATTTAATTTCAGTAAAAGCTTCAAAGAACACTAGTTTAAAATAGTACCATTGTCTTGAAGTAGGAGAAAGTGACTCTCTCTATCTATACAGCTTGGTGTTGAGTATAAGCCCCTCTCTATATCCTGGTGTTGTTGTGTGGCTTTGGCATGGCCATCACAGGGCATCAGTGTGGGAGCTCAGGCCCAGGGCCAGTCATGGTCTGGAGAGAGATGGAGAGAAGGTTATAGTCTGGAGAGAGGGAAGGATGGAGAGTTTGAGGCCCTGGGTGAAGGCTATGGTCTGGGAGAGAAAGTGATGGAAAGAGAGCAGATGGGGACTTGGCTGAAGGTTATGGTCTTGGAGAGAAGAGCGGGATGAAGAGGTTGTGGCCTAATGCCAGGACTTTGGACTGGTTAGGACACAGAGCTGGGGCCCATGGTTAAGACAGTAGAGATGAGGCCTCAGGCTCCGTGAAATAGCCTATGAAGGAGAGCCCTATCTAGGTCATACTGACGAGGTGTGACGACGACAATGAGGGAGAAAAGAAAGGGAATGCCCCATTTACAGGCAAACTGGCTGCAAACTCTCTGTGCTTCCTGTATGAGTTGAAGGCCAGGTTCAGGGGTCAGGGCAGTCCAGGGACAGAGACACAGGAAGTGGGGGATGGGACACAGGCTCTGTTCCCTTCCATGAAGTCATCACAGATCTGACCTGGCCATATGTCTGACCAATGTTGGATTGTTTAAAGCAATGGAGAGGAAACCTTACATTCACTTGTCCAGTCATGGACAGATTAGTTAATATTACTAAAAGAAGGAAGGATGCATTTTGAGAGTATTGGAACAGGCCCCCACCATGGGGAAATCCCATTTTTATGATCTAAGCCAGTGGGCTGAGTGGCACAGACAGAACTGTGCTACTCTGAACTGTTAGTTTCATAGTGTAACTGACAGATAGCCATAGAGGCATTGAAACTGGGACAGGACAGTAGCCAGAATGGAGGAATGTTTTAATGTGTTATTTCCTGTTTGCTGGGCTGCTGACGTGTAATGTTCCCTCCCTTTGATGAGTGTTAGGGAAGGTGAAACGAGCTCTGGCAGTAACAGCGTTCATTTCTTTAATGACTCCAGTTACTCTGGAAAGAATCTTTGAGTGGTCCGTATTCACGTTGAGACGTATCATCTTGGGGCTCCATCTTGTCCATCTTCACCGCGTATGAGGGAGTTGAGTCGGACAGAGAGACAACCTACTAACATTCCAATCGTCTACCAAATGTGTAATGTTCTTAAAGGCCCAGACCAGTGAAGTCTTAGCTAATCTCATGGTCAAACAATGATTGATACCTTGCATATTTTCAAAGCAAGAATGTGTCTCTATAATAAACCAAAAGCTGTGTAATACTAAAGCTTGTTTGTTTCTCCTCTCCAGTGAGAATGACCTTCCGTCCTACGACTCGGTGGAAGAGAAGGTGAGCAACCATGTCCCAGACCCTCAGGGCTCACTACATCTCTCCCATCCCACATGAACAAAGAACAAAATGTCTTTCACGCGCATAACGATTACTATTACTGCTATGAATAGAGCTCTGGTTGCTGAGAATTGATTAGTTCTTTCCGTTTCAGAATCCTAACATTGTGTAGGCTTTTACTGTAGCTTACAATGAGTTTCATATTGTTCTGAGCTGATGTTAAGACTGCATTCTAATTTCACTGTAACCTTTGCCTCATCCTACATCATAAAATGTACTATGTTTATGAAACAAAATGTATAACACTGCATATTTGTCTGCATATACAGTTCCTCTAGAGTTTTGGTAATGAAGAAGTGTTAACATGCCACTTCCTGTGTCCCCTCAGCAAAAACACATAGAGGTAGAAAGGACCTCAAAATGGCTGAAAATGATGAAGAGCTGGGACAAGTATAAGAACAGTGAAAAGGTACGATCTCTCTTCCTCCCTCACCATCTCTCCCCCTTCTTGCATTCCTCTTAAAATATTTCATTCCCACATTCCTTTTGTCAAATATTACATTCCACATTCTTCTCCTCCACTCCTCGTGCCTCACATCTTTTCTTCTCTTTGGTGAACAAATATTAGTGAGTCTCTCCCTGAAGAGCATTTATAGGGGTCCGGTCTCTGAAATAGCTGCCTTTGTTGTGCCTGAGTTTGGGGTCTTCTTTATGATAGGTGTTGGGTCCTCGGGCATTCAGTTCTGACATCCTTCAGTTGTACTCTGAAATGGATCCAGTGGAAATGGGAGAATTGTCTTTAAATGAACCTTGACCAGGGGAATATTTTACCCTTGTTCTCTCTCTTCCTCTGGTTTCAAGAATTCCGTGGCAAGCAACAACCACCAAGGACTTGTTGTTTCTCCCCCCAACACCCCTTTAGGGGTGTCCGTATTCTGTCAGTCAGTGCTCCGCTCGTTTCTCTCGGCTGGTTAAACAGGTTACGGTTGATGACTCTTTTTGTTTCCTGGTTAAACAGGTCATAAGGTTCTAGGTCTGATGACTCTGTAATGCAGGGTCTAGTTTGTTTCTAGTGTCTGTGCTGTCTGAAAACAAGTGTCTGTAGGGCATACTAATGTCAGTCATAAGGTTCTAGGTCTAGTGTCTGTAAGTGTCTGTAGGGCAGGTCTAGTGTCTGTAAGGTTCTAGTGTCTGTAATGCAGGGTCTAGTGTCTGTAGGGCAGGTTCTAGTGTCTGTAGGGCAGGTTCTAGTGTCTGTAGGGCAGGTTCTAGTGTCTGTAGGGCAGGTTCTAGTGTCTGTAGGGCAGGTTCTAGTGTCTGTAGGGCAGGTTCTAGTGTCTGTAGGGCAGGGTCTAGTGTCTGTAGGGCAGGGTCTAGTGTCTGTAGGGCAGGGCAGGTTCTAGTGTCTGTAGGGCAGGCTCTAGTGTCTGTAGGTTCTAGTGTCTGTAGGGTAGGCTCTAGTGTCTGTAGGGCAGGCTCTAGTGTCTGTAGGGCAGGTTCTAGTGTCTGTAGGGCAGGTTCTAGTGTCTGTAGGGCAGGGTCTAGTGTCTGTAGGGCAGGCTCTAGTGTCTGTAGGGCAGGCTCTAGTGTCTGTAGGGCAGGTTCTAGTGTCTGTAGGGCAGGCTCTAGCGTCTGTAGGGCAGGCTCTAGCGTCTGTAGGGCAGGCTAGTGTCTGTAGGGCAGGGTCTCTGTAGGGCAGGTTCTAGCTCTGTAGGGCAGGTTCACGTCTGTAGGGCAGGCTCTAGGGCAGGCTCTAGCGTCTGTAGGGCAGGCTCTAGGGCAGGGCACTCGTAGGGCAGGCTCTGGCACTCGTAGGGCAGGGCTCTAGGGCATCTCTGTAGGCCAGGCTCTAGCACCCGTAGGGCAGGGCTCTAGGGCAGGCTCTAGCGTCTGTAGGGCAGGCTCTAGCGTCTGTAGGGCAGGCTCTGGCACTCGTAGGGCAGGCTCTGGCACTCGTAGGGCAGGCTCTGGCACTCGTAGGGCAGGCTCTGGCACTCGTAGGGCAGGCTCTGGCACTCGTAGGGCAGGCTCTAGCACTCGTAGGGCAGGCTCTAGCGTCTATAGGGCAGGTGTAATCTGCTGTTGGGCAGAGCCTGGGTCAGGTGTTGATGTGACTGTCAATTGAGCGGGAGAGACATTTAGATCTCATACAAACACAGACACACACAAACAGACACTATAATCCCACCAAAAGAAACCATGCGCGCACACACACACACACACACACACACACACACACACACACACACACACACACACACACACACACACACACACACACACACCAATTGATGATTAGTGGAACAGGTGCACTTATTGACTTCCTCTTCAGAGCCCTAATTACATGGCTGTCGCTGTAGAGACGTCAAGCCCTAAGTGGGTCTATCTAACACACACTGTACACACAAACACACGCATACTACACAGTACAAACACACCTACACACTCACTGAGAACACTTATACTACACACACTAACTCACATACACAGACTAACATGCACTATGAGCATACAACCTAAACTGATTCGTTAACCTTTAATTATCACCCATCACTGGCCATCCGATGCCTAAACACATCACCTTCCAAATCAATGTTTCTCTCTCTTCTCCCACCTCTCTGTGTTCCGCCTGCTGAGTAAGGAAGATGCACTGTGTGTGTATATATGTGTGTATATATATGTATGACACACTAAAAGTATGTGGACACCGCTTCAAACTAGGCTATTTTAGCCACCTCTGTTGCTTGACTGACAGCTGTATAAAATCGAGCACACAGCCATGCGATCTCTATAGACAAACATTGACAGTAGAATGGCCACACGGAAGAGCTCAGTGACTTTCAAAGTGGCACCGTCATAGGATGCCACCTTTCCAACAAGTCAGTTCGTTATATTTCTGCCCTGCCAGAGCTGCCCCGGTCAACTGTAAGTGCTGTTATTGTGAAGTGGAAACGTCTAGGAGGAACAACGGCACAGCCGAGAAGTGGCTCACAGAACGGGACCGCAGAGTGCTGAAGCGCGTAGTGAGTAAAAATGGCCTGGCCTCGGTTGCAGCCAATGTTTCCTCTGAGATGTGCGCTGCTCCCCGAGACTACCCTGCAGAAATATCATCAGCCCACGGAGAGAAGCACGAGATGGATCTTACCCAACTTTCTAGAGCAGTGTTCACTGACTGGTTGATCTCCAAGGCATTCTTAGTCGATCGTCAAACATTTCTGTAAAAAAACAACGATATCCTTGTTCCTATTTTGTTTTATTGGTCTCTGGCTGTTGGCGGTAGGTGAACCCGATTCAGCTGCCCTGCGCGCCGGGTGGGTGAACTGTTTTGAACCATTTCATGTATCTGGCCTGGAGAGCAAATCAAGTGCACTATAGGCCTACCGCTGGCCAATCAGATGGCTCAGATTACCATGTCTGCAGTAACGTAGAAGGCATAACAGAAAGCTACAGAAAAGTTGATACTGTGAGATTTCATAACGTTTAAACCCATGACTAGAGAGGGACTCGATGAATACAGCAAAGAGCTGCTGTGAGTTCATGTTCAAATTCTTTCTGAGCTCTGTCAGCACTTTGTATTCAACACTTTTATAATCCATAAAATACACATTCTTCCTATTTCCACTCAGCACTGCAACAAGCACTGCAGCAGTAATGAATGAGTAGGAAAGTGAAACCTATAGGCTTGCGTTGTTATTAAAGCAAATTATTTAAATGCTCACTCAGCTGTACCTCACAAGAAATACAACAAGGATCTATTACCAGTGTGATAATATAATTTTAAAAAATGACCCGAACAACAATTAATTTGCAGGGCAATTCAAGCAAAGCCAATATGTGTTGATAATGTATTGGGCCTATATTTCTATGGTACTGTTTTTACCTCATTGTTACAGTACTGTTTTTAATTGGTTAATGTTGCGCAGGCTTATAAGTCATGTAATAAAACAAGTCTGAGTGGTAGATCTTGGCTTGCATTTTGACTCCGAAATCGATTTGACCTCAAAGCTTGGTGGCCTCGGTTCTAGTTTTCCCTGTTAACACTATCAATGTTTCCCTTTACTGTGGCAATTGTGATTGAATCAACAAAATATTAACCTCTCTGGGATATTCGGGACGGTAGCATCCCACCCCGCCAACAGCCAGTGACAGTGCAGGGCGCCAAATTCAAAAATTCCTCAAGCATACAAGTATTTTACACCATTTTAAAGATAACATTCTCGTTAATCCAGCCACAGTGTCTGATTTCAAAAAGGCTTTACAGCTAAAGCACCACAAACGATTGTTAGGTCACCACCAAGTCAAAGAAAAATACAGCCATTTTTCCAGCCAAAGAGAGGAGTCACAAAAAGCAGAAATATTGATCAAATTAATCACTAACCTTTCATGATCTTCATCAGATGACACTCATAGGACTTCATGTTACACAATACATGTATGTTTTGTTTGATAAAGTGCATATTTATATCCAAACATCTCATTTTACATTGCCGTGTTATGTTCAGTAGTTCTAAAACATGCAGTGATTTTGCAGAGAGCCACATAAATTTACAGAAATACTCATAATAAACATTGATAAAAGATACAACTATTATACATGGAACTTTAGATAAACTTCTCCTTAATGCAACCGCTGTGTCAGATTTTAAAAAAACTTTACGGAAAAAGCATACCATGCAATAATCTGAGTACGGCGCTCAGAGATATCCGCCATGTTGTGGAGTCAACATTAGTCAGAAATAGCATTGTAAATATTCACTTACCTTTGATCTTCATCAGAATGCACTCCCAGGAATCCCAGTTTCACAATAAATGTTTGATTTGTTCGATAAATTATTAACTTTGTCCAAATACCTCCTTTTGTTAGGGCATTTGGTAAGTCCAGCCGAAAGGTCAGACGAAAAGTCCAAAAAGTTATATTACAGGTCGTAGAAACATGTCAAACGAAGTCTTGAATCAATCTTTAGGATGTTTTTATCATAATTCTTCAATAATATTCCCACCGGAGAATTCCTTTGTCTGTAGAAAAGTAATGGAACGCAAGCTAACTTTCACATGACCTCGCGTCACGAGCTCGTGGCAATCTGTCAGACACCTGGCTCAATCCCCTCTCATTCGGCCCCACTTCACAGTAGAAGCATCAAACATGTTTCTAAAGACTGTTGACATCTAGTGGAAGCCTTAGGAAGTGCAAAATGACCCCACAGAAACTGGATATTGGAATGGCAATGAGTTGAATAACTACATACCTAAGATTTCCCACTTCCTGGTTGGATTTTTCTCAGGTTTTCTGCCATATGAGTTATGTTATACTCACAGACATCATTCAAACAGTTTTAGAAAACCCTCTGAAGTTTCTATCCAAATATACTAATTATATGCATATTCTAGCTTTTATGGCTGAGTAGTTGGCAGTTTACTCTGGGCACCTTATTCATCCAAGCTACTAAATACTGCCCCCCAGTCACCAGGAAGTTAACCACTTTCAATGTAACATACCGAAACACAACAAATTATGCAAGGGATTGTTGTCGGCAAAACGCATCTGAGTAGAATTCTATTGCATTGACACTCACTACTCAGCCTGTACTCTACTCAGACCGGTGCAGCATAAACAATCAGAGCTGCAGTAGGCCTATTTGCAAATAGACAATTACCATATATGTATCTGTGCCATTTACTTTGAACTGGACAGTGTTTAGAGCATGAGCGGTCGTGAGTAGATGCACTTGTTTTGAGATCAAAGCGAGAGTTGTGTGTAGCAACATGTACATTTGTTCATATCTTTTGCTAGTTCGTGAGTTATTAGCCCAGTTATAGAACATTTGTAGTCAGCAATAGAGGAGTAATTGAATTCTACAGTGCATAAAACATGTACATTTCTAGGCATCTTTGAAAAGCTGTTACTGTAGGCTGAATGATAGAACAGCTATTTCCATGTTAAAATGTTATGGGATGCATTTCCTCCATAGTTTTTGATGGTAGGCCACTCTGGTAGTCCTATATTATGATCAAATAGCCACAGTAGCCTTCATGGCCACTATTATAACTAACTAACTTATAGGAGGGTACAGCCTCAGTGTTCACAGTAAACACGCGCTGGAAGTTGCACAGAACTTTCAAGTTTGAGATCAGCAGACCAGAAATTTGCTCAGTGCCCCAAGAAATTTGAGGGAACATTGGTTGCAACACTCACTACTGAGTTCCAAACTGCTTCTGGAAGCAACGTTTTTAGGCCACACAAGCTGAGTGCTGAAGCACCTAAAAATCATCTGTCCTTGGTTGCAACACTCACTACAGAGTTCCAAACTGCCTCTTGAAGCAACGTCAGCACAGGAACTGTTAGTCGGGAGCTTCAATAAATGGGTTTCCATGGCTGAGCAGCCGCACACAAATCTGGGTTTGGTGGATGCCAGAAGAATGCTACCTGCCCGAATGTAGTGCCAACTGTAAAGTTCAGTGGAGGAGGAATAATGGTCCGGGGCTGTTTTTCAAGGTTCGGGCTCGGCCCCCCCCCGATTCTGTGCTTCCAACTTTGTGGCAACAGTTTGGGTAAAGGCCCTTTTCTGTTTCAGCATGACAATGCACCCATGAACAAAGCAAGGTCCATACAGAAATGGTTTGTTGAGATCTGTGTGGAAGAACTTGACTGGCCTGCACAGAGCCCTGACCTCAACTCCATCAACTGCAAGCCAGGCCTTATCACCCAACATCAGTGCCGACCTCTCTAATGCTCTTCTGGCTGAATAGAATCAAGTCCCTGCAGCAATATTCCAACATCTATTGGAAATCCTTCCCAGAAGAGTGGAGGCTGTTATAACAGAAAGGGGGACCAACTCCATATTAATGCGCATGATTTTGGAATGAGATGTTGAAAGAGCACGTGTCAACATACTTTTGTCTGTGTGTGACCCTGTAAAACAACACATATACACACATACCTGTCCACTCACTCACTCACTCACTCACACACACACACACACACACACACACACACACACACACACACACACACACACACACACACTACCTGTCCTCTCACACACACACACACACACACACACACACACACACACACACACACACACACACACACACACACCTGTCCTCTCACTCACACACACACACACCTGTCCTCTCACTCACACACACACACACCCCTCCTCTCACTCACTCTCACACACACACACACACACACACACACACACCTGTCCTCTCACACGCACACCTGTCCTCTCTCACACACACACACACACACACACACACACACACACACCTGTCCTCTCATACACCTGTCCTCTCACACACACACCTGTCCTCTCATACACCTGTCCTCTCACACACATACACACACACACACACCTGTCCACACACACTCTCTCTCTCTCTCACACACACACACACACACACACACCTGTCCACACACACACACCTGTCCACACACACACACACACACACACACTCCTGTCTTCACACACACACCTGTACACACACACACACCTGTCCTCTCACTCACTCACACACACACACACACACACACACACACACACACACACACACACCTACCTGTCCTCTCATACTAACCACATGAGCAACATTTGATTGATGTTTTCTTGATGATTGATTGTACCCCCTTAATGCTGAATGTGAGTCAGATTATTCATACTATCAATTCATCATGAAAACTGTTCGGTTGTGTAGCTCAAATTTGATTGGGCACAAAGGCATTTTGAACTTGAGTGTTAGGGCTAGGGGGTGTGGTTGAAAGGTGAAGCATGGTCTCTTTGATGTTACACTAAGAATGTCCTTTTCCCCGTATCCATGTCTCCCTCCAGCTGGTGAGGCGGATCTATAAGGGAATTCCCCTACAGCTCCGAGGAGAGGTGTGGTGTCTGCTCCTCGACGTTCCCAAAATAAAGGAGGAGAAGAAAGACTTCTACGAGGTACGTTATGGAAACACGAGCCAAGAGCTCACAGCATAGGACCAACATCCTATCTCCTTTCTCCCTGGGCAAAGTCATGTAGGAACTATACACATTCACACCACTTGACTCTCATATTGTCTCTCTCCACTCAGCTAGCTTCATTATACCCCAGGTCTTATTAACATTCATAACCAGGCCGGCACCCCCTGATTTATTAGATTTCAGAGCTTCATCCATTATTACGGGGGGAGGTGTGGGTGTGGACAGGTGTGCTTTAATATATATAATATAGCTTTAATATAACTCAAAGATTTGCGGGATGGTTGAGTAGTTTTATTCCTTTGTATTTCACTCTCACAAACTCTCTCACACTCACTAACTAACTCACTCACTCACTCACTCACTAACTCCCTCAGTGACTCTGTGTTGTTGTGTTTCCTGTGTGTAGAAGCTGAAGCTCAGGGCTCGAGGTCTGTCTCCTGATGTCCGTCAGATTGACCTGGATGTGAACCGAACCTACAGGGACCACATCATGTTCATGACCCGCTACGACGTCAAGTCAGTATCTCCCTCCAACTGTACACACACACACAACACAAGAACCACATCATGTTCATGACCCGCTACGACGTCAAGTCAGTATCTCCCTCCAACTGTACACACACACACACACACACAACACAGGGTCCACATCATGTTCATGACCCGCTACGACGTCAAGTCAGTGTCTCATGCTCAACATGATGAGAAGTACATCATCTACACTTAGTTACAGAATAGTTACAGAATAGTACCCTTAATTGGGGTCTGGAGTTTTTCTTGACCATGTGGCCTGACTAGGAAAAACCCCTGGTCGTAGCCTTGGCCATGATGCACATCTATCTGGCCATACCTCTTTCTGTCATAATGGTGGATGACATGGACATTTCCCTATAAGGAAGTCAGAGGACACACTTCCCTTTTCTGTGTTTTTACTTCTGCTTGATGACATCATGGAGAGAGCCAGAACCAGGGGCCCCTGGGAAATAAAGAGTCAGAGAGCAACATGGACCTGGCAGCCACAGCCTCACAGGAACTAAACGCATTGCCTCAGTACTGACATGAAAGCATAACCTTTCCTACTGCCTCAAACATAAAAGGTTGCCATTACTGGCCAAATATAGGAAGTAAAAATCACTCGTGCATTCCTTCATCTCATTTCGAAGACAAGTACAACTATTAGAGCATTTGAATGATGAGAGAAGACCAGATCTCTCTTGAAAAATGTATCTCAATGAGACTAACCTGGTTAAATAAAAAAGCAACCTGAGTTCTGTGATGAATTGGGAAGCTCCTGAGATGTTCCTGATAGTTAACCTGCACTTCCATCAGATGTCTAGTCATTATATTAGTAGGTTGACTGTTTGTTGTTGTTTTCAGGCAGCAGGCTTTGTTCCACGTCCTAACGGCCTACTCCATGTACAACACGGTGAGTCACACGACACACATTCCAGGATGAATCACCCGGAACCACTTTTCTTTATTCTACCTATTCATTTCCCAATCAACTAATTTCTACAGCCTCGTCCTTCTCCTCTCCCTCGTCCTTCTCCTCTCCCTCGTCCTTCTCCTCTCCCTCGGCCTTCTCCTCTCCCTCGTCCTTCTCCTCTCCCTCGGCCTTCTCCTCTCCCTCGGCCTTCTCCTCTCCCTCGGCCTTCTCCTCTCCCTCGGCCTTCTCCTCTCCCTCGGCCTTCTCCTCTCCCTCGGCCTTCTCCTCTCCCTCGGCCTTCTCCTCGGCCTTCTCCTCTCCCTCGTCCTCTCCCTCGTCCTTGTCCTCTCCCTCGTCCTTCTCCTCTCCCTCGTCCTTTTCCTCCTGATCATCCTCCCCGTTCTCTCCATCCACCAACCTTTTCTGTTCCTGTGTAGAAATATAGAAAAGTGAGTTTGTGTACAGTTGAAGTCAGAAGTTTACATACACTTAGTTTGGAGTCATTAAAACTCGATTTTCAACCACTCCACAAATTTCTTGTTAACCAACTATAGTTTTCACAAGTCGGTAAGGACATCTACTTTGTGCATGACACAAGTAATTTTTCCAACAATTGTTTACAGACAGATTATTTCACTTATAATTCACTGTATCAGAAGATTACTTACATGAAGTTGACTGTGCCTTTAAACAGCTTGGAAAATTTCAGAAAAGGATGTCATGGCTTTAGAAGCTTCTGATAGGCTAATTGCCATAATTTGAGTCGATTGGACGTGTACCTGTGAATGTATTTCAAGGCCTACCTTCAAACTCAGTGCCTCTTTGCTTGACATCATGGGAAAATCAAAAGAAATCAGCCAAGACTTCAGAAAATAAATAGTAGACCTCCACAAGTCTGGTTCATCCTTGGTTGCAATTTCCAAAATTGCGAATCAATCCCAGAACAACAGCAAAGGACCTTGTGAAGATGCTGGAGGAAACGGGTACAAATGTATCTATATCCACAGTAAAACGAGTCCTATATCGACATCACCTGAAAGGCCACTCAGCAAGGAAGAAGCCACTGCTCCAAAACCGCCATAAACAAGCCAGACTATAGTTTGCAACTGCACATGGGGACAAAGATCATACTTATTGGAGAAATGTCCTCTGGTCTGATGAAACAAAAATAGAACTGTTTGGCCATAATGACCATCGTTATGTTTGGAGGAAAAATGGGGATGCTTGCAAGCTCAAGACCACCATCCCAACCGTGAAGCACGGGGGTGGCAGCATCATGTTGTGGGGGTGCTTTGCTGCAGGAGGGACTGGCGCACTTCACAAAATACAGTGCCTTGCGAAAGTATTCGGCCCCCTTGAACTTTGCGACCTTTTGCCACATTTCAGGCTTCAAACATAAAGATATAAAACTGTATTTTTTTGTGAAGAATCAACAACAAGTGGGACACAATCATGAAGTGGAATGACATTTATTGGATATTTCAAACTTTTTTTTTAAATCAAAAACTGAAAAATTGGGCGTGCAAAATTATTCAGCCCCTTTACTTTCAGTGCAGCAAACTCTCTCCAGAAGTTCAGTGAGGATCTCTGAATGATCCAATGTTGACCTAAATGACTAATGATGATAAATACAATCCACCTGTGTGTAACCAAGTCTCCGTATAAATGCACCTGCACTGTGATAGTCTCAGAGGTCCGTTAAAAGCGCAGAGAGCATCATGAAGAACAAGGAACACACCAGGCAGGTTCGAGATACTGTTGTGAAGAAGTTTAAAGCCGGATTTGGATACAAAAAGATTTCCCAAGCTTTAAACATCCCAAGGAGCACTGTGCAAGCGATAATATTGAAATGGAAGGAGTATCAGACCACTGCAAATCTACCAAGACCTGGCCTTCCCTCTAAACTCATACAAGGAGAAGACTGATCAGAGATGCAGCCAAGAGGCCCATGATCACTCTGGATGAACTGCAGAGATCTACAGCTGAGGTGGGAGACTCTGTCCATAGGACAACAATCAGTTGTATATTGCACAAATCTGGCCTTTATGGAAGAGTGGCAAGAAGAAAGACATTTCTTAAAGATATCCATTAAAAAGTTTTGCTTAAAGTTTGCCACAAGCCACCTGGGAGACACACCAAACATGTGGAAGAAGGTGCTCTGGTCAGATGAAACCAAAATTGAACTTTTTGGCAACAATGCAAAACGTTATGTTTGGCGTAAAAGCAACACAGCGCATCACCCTGAACACACCATACCCACTGTCAAACATGGTGGTGGCAGCATCATGGTTTGGGCCTGCTTTTCTTCAGCAGGGACAGGGAAGATGGTTAAAATTGATGGGGAAGATGGATGGAGCCAAATACAGGACCATTCTGGAAGAAAACCTGATGGAGTCTGCAAAAGACCTGAGACTGGGACGGAGATTTGTCTTCCAACAAGACAATGATCCAAAACATAAAGCAAAATCTACAATGGAATGTTTCAAAAATAAACATATCCAGGTGTTAGAATGGCCAAGTCAAAGTCCAGACCTGAATCCAATCGAGAATCTGTGGAAAGAACTGAAAATTGCTGTTCACAAATGCTCTCCATCCAACCTCACTGAGCTCGAGCTGTTTTGCAAGGAGGAATGGGAAAAAATGTCAGTCTCTCGATGTGCAAAACTGATAGAGACATACCCCAAGCGACTTACAGCTGTAATCGCAGCAAAAGGTGGCGCTACAAAGTAAGGGGGCTGAATAATTTTGCACGCCCAATTTTCAGTTTTTGATTTGTTAAAAAAGTTTGAAATATCCAATAAATGTCGTTCCACTTCATGATTGTGTCCCACTTGTTGATTCTTCACAAAAAAATACAGTTTTATATCTTTATGTTTGAAGCCTGAAATGTGGCAAAGTTCAAGGGGGCCGAATACTTTCGCAAGGCACTGTAGATGGCATCATGAGGCAGGAAAATTATGTGGATATATTGAAGCAACATCACAAGACATCAGTCTTGGGGCGACAGGGTAGCCTAGTGGTTAGAGTGTTGGACCAGTAACCGGAAGGTTGCGAGTTCAAACCCCCAAACTGACAAGGTACAAATCTGTCGTTCTGCCCCTGAACAGGCAGTTAGCCCACTGTTCCCAGGCCGTCATTGAAAATAAGAATTTGTCCTTAACTGACTTGCCTGGTTAAATAAAGGTAAAATAAATAAAGTCAGGAAGTTAAAGCTTGGTTGCAAATGGGTCATCCAAATGGACAATGACCCCAAGCATACTTCCAAAGTTGTGGCAAAATGGCTTAATGACAACACAGTCAAGGTATTGGAGTGGCCATCACAAAGCCCTGACCTCAATCCCATAGAAAGTTTGTGGGCAGAACTGAAGAAGCATGTGTGAGCAAGGAGGCCTACAAACCTGACTCAGTTACACCAGCTCTGTCAGGAGGAATGGGCCAAAATTCACCCAACTTATTGTGGGAAGCTCATGGAAGGCTAACTGAAACGTTTGACCCAAGTTAAACAATTTAAAGGCAATGCTACCAAATACTAATTGAGTGTATGTAAATGTGAATCATTCTCTCTACTATTATTCTGACATTTCACATTCTTAAAATAAAGTGGTGATCTGAACTGACCTAAAACAGGGAATTTTTACTAGGATTTAATGTCAGGAATTGTGAAAAACTGAGTTTAAATGTATTTGGCTGTATGTTTGTCTATACATTATAAAAGTGTGTGTGTGTGTATAGGAGGTGGGGTACTGCCAGGGCATGAGTCAGATCACTGCTCTGTTGCTCATCTATATGAACGAAGAGGATGCCTTCTGGGCTTTGGTCAAACTGCTGTCTGGACAGAAACACGCCATGCATGGTAAACACACCAGAACACACAGACTACACACTGTGTAACATCCTATCGAAGTGTTAGACCGTCATTCAATAGCCCACGCAAAACCCACGCCTAAGCCATGCCATACATTTCACCATATAGGATACAAGTCAATTCAGGGGTAGCATACTAGACCAGACACACTAAGTAGGTATGAACAGCCATGCCCTAGACCACATAGGATAGTTAGCTCTGGTCTTTTACTCCAAACATTCCTTAAGGCCAACATGACCCCAGTGACACAGGAACGTGCGGATAGAATATAAACACACACTGTATACACACCCACTCACACATACCTTTCCAGGACTTAGGCTGTCTCTTCTGGGCCCCATAAAACGTGAAGAAACACATTTCTAGAGAACCCTCCCTTACACCTCCTTACCAGATATCTATAGAGCTCACCCAATCTCCCGTCCCTTCCATTCAGACCCACACACAGCGAGAACCACCAGAGTCATTTCCTACATTTGATAAAAATGCTCTGTGATCTCCGCCCCTCTAGGGTTTTTTATCCCCGGCTTCCCCAAGCTGATGCGCTTCCAGGAGCACCATGACCGCATCCTCAAGAAGATGATGCCCAAACTAAAGTCACACCTGGTGAGGCCCGCAGAGCGCACACACACACACACACACACACACACACACACACACACACACAGTCTGGGGAGGGGGTAGTGGTATATAAATGACAGCCGAAGCCAGCTGGTATGGGGGACTGAGTTGAGTGGCACAGCAGCAGCCTTTGATGTGTTGAGATTAAAGGGTGGTGGAATGATGAGAGAGAAATGCATTGTCTACACACACACACACACACACACACACACACACACACACACACACACACACACACACACACACACACACACACACACACACACACACACACAGATATAGCTTTTATTCTGCTTTTAATATGGGGCCTAGGGCACATTGGTGGATTCACCACTGCTGTTAAACCAAGGCCACTGCTATTTTTTAATATGCATGTACGTACACACACACACACACACACACACACACACACACACACACACACACACACACACACACACACACAGACAGACAAACATGGCTTTTATTCTGCTTTTAATATGGGGCCTAGGGCACATTGGCGGATTCACTGCTGTTAAACAAAGGCCACTGCCATTTTTTAATACGCATGTATGTACACACACACACACACACACACATACACACACACGGTCACGGACACGGACACGGAGGGGTAATAGCTCATTGACCTCTGTTTCAGGACACACAGGAGGTGTTCACCAGCCTGTACACTATGAAGTGGTTCTTCCAGTGTTTCCTGGACAGGGTGAGTGTCTGAATCACATCCCCTTCCCTCTGTATCAGAATGTTAGACAGGGTGAGTGTCTGAATCACATCCCCTTCCCTCTGTATCAGAATGTTAGACAGGGTGAGTGTCTGATTCACATCCCCTTCCCTCTGTATCAGAATGTTAGACAGGGTGAGTGTCTGAATCACATCCCCTTCCCTCTGTATCAGAATGTTAGACAGGGTGAGTGTCTGAATCACATCCCCTTCCCTCTGTATCAGTATGTTAGACAGGGTGAGTGTCTGAATCACATCCCCTTCCCTCTGTATCAGAATGTTAGACAAGCTGAGTGTCTGAATCACATCCCCTTCCCTCTGTATCAGAATGTTAGACAAGCTGAGTGTCTGAATCACATCCCCTTCCCTCTGTATCAGAATGTTAGACAGGGTGAGTGTCTGAATCACATCCCCTTCCCTCTGTATCAGAATGTTAGACAGGGTGAGTGTCTGAATCACATCCCCTTCCCTCTGTATCAGAATGTTAGACAGGGTGAGTGTCTGAATCACATCCCCTTCCCTCTGTATCAGTATGTTAGACAGGGTGAGTGTCTGAATCACATCCCCTTCCCTCTGTATCAGAATGTTAGACAGGGTGAGTGTCTGAATCACATCCCCTTCCCTCTGTATCAGTATGTTAGACAGGGTGAGTGTCTGAATCACATCCCCTTCCCTCTGTATCAGAATGTTAGACAAGCTGAGTGTCTGAATCACATCCCCTTCCCTCTGTATCAGAATGTTAGACAGGGTGAGTGTCTGAATCACATCCCCTTCCCTCTGTATCAGAATGTTAGACAGGGTGAGTGTCTGAATCACATCCCCTTCCGTCCTGTATCAGAATGTTAGACAGGGTGAGTGTCTGAATCACATCCCCTTCCCTCTGTATCAGAATGTTAGACAGGGTGAGTGTCTGAATCACATCCCCATCCCTCTGTATCAGAATGTTAGACAGGGTGAGTGTCTGAATCACATCCCCATCCCTCTGTATCAGAATGTTAGACAGGGTGAGTTTCTGAATCACATCCCCTTCCCTCTGTATCAGAATGTTAGACAGGGTGAGTGTCTGAATCACATCCCCTTCCCTCTGTATCAGAATGTTAGACAGGGTGAGTGTCTGAATCACACCCCCTTCCCTCTGTATCAGTATGTTAGACAAGCTGAGTGTCTGAATCACATCCCCTTCCCTCTGTATCAGAATGTTAGACAGGGTGAGTGTCTGAATCACATCCCCTTCCGTCCTGTAGAAGAATGTTAGACAGGGTGAGGGTCTGATTCACATCCCCTTCCCTCTGTATCAGAATGTTAGACAAGCTGAGTGTCTGAATCACATCCCCTTCCCTCTGTATCAGAATGTTAGACAAGCTGAGTGTCTGAATCACATCCCCTTCCCTCTGTATCAGAATGTTAGACAGGGTGAGTGTCTGAATCACATCCCCTTCCCTCTGTATCAGAATGTTAGACAGGGTGAGTGTCTGAATCACATCCCCTTCCCTCTGTATCAGAATGTTAGACAGGGTGAGTGTCTGATTCACATCCCCTTCCCTCTGTATCAGAATGTTAGACAGGGTGAGTGTCTGAATCAAACCCTTCCCTCTGTATCAGAATGTTAGACAGGGTGAGTGTCTGAATCAAACCCTTCCCTCTGTATCCTTTAGGCCTGCAGCTTTTCTAAATATGTCTTTGTGAAGCAACAGTCGTTATCACACCATGCCTACTGCGGGTGTTGCGCTAAAAAAAGTGTTCAATTATATTTTGAAAATATATTTATTTCTCCTCCATTCTGGCTCACTCATCCTCTCTCCTTTTCTCTCTTCTTCATTATCTTTCTTCCTCTCTCTGTCTCTTCCAATCTCCCTCAGACCCCCTTCACCCTGACCCTGCGGATCTGGGACATCTATATCCTGGAGGGAGAGAGAGTTCTGACCGCCATGTCTTACACGGTCCTCAAACTGCACAAGAGTAAGACCAGAACAATAGGATTGTGCTATTGTGACCACCTGGTTTTAGCCCACTGAACTAAAGCCCCAGTTTCAGGTCTCAGGCAAAGTTGCTCATCATGTTCACTGAACCACCTCCGCTAACCTCTAAGATCTGTGACTGTCCTCAAACTGCACAGGAGAAAGTGTTCTCACACCGTGTGTGTGTGTGTGTGTGTGTGTTGTGTGTGTGTGTGTGTGTGTGTGTGTGTGTGTGTGTGTGTGTGTGTGTGTGTGTTTGCAGAGCACCTGTTGAAGCTGTCTATGGAGGATCTGGTTGAGTTTCTGCAGGTGACTCTGGCCAAGGACTTCTTCTATGAGGATGACTTTGTGATTGAGCAGCTGCAGAACAACATGGTGGAGCTAAGGAGGTCCAAACTGGAGCTGGCCGCACCAGGTAGCCTTCTGCCCCCAACACCTCTCATACACACTGATTACATTAGGCTATACATTTGTCCCACACACGCAGATTAGACAACGGATGTATCACCCTGCATATGTTACTTCACTTACATTCCCCTTCAATCACAAAGTTCAAACACACACACACACACACACACTCACACACACACTCACACACTCACTCACACACTCACTCACACACTCACTCACTCACACAGCTCTCCTGCTGGCTGCTATGTAGTAGTATTACCAGTGGTAGTAGTAATTAGTGATAGCAGTCTGTCTCATCTTGCTTTCTGCCTCTTGCTTAATCTGCCTCTTTTCCCTCTTCTCCCAATGGTTCGGCCCAGCCTACAAAAGTGTGGGTGGGAGTGGGGGCCACATCCCCTCCTACGACAGTAACCGGTGGGCTATCCTGACTGGTGTTCCCCTGTTTCATCATCTGTCCATCCCTCCCTTCCTCCGCCTGTCCCTCCGTTTTACGCCTGTCTGTCGCCTGTCTACCCAGCAGCCCTGGGGTTTTCTTACAGAGCATTCTCACAATGTTACCACAACCTTGTGCAGTAGCTACTACAACTCAGGCCAGGCTACTATTGGTAAAGCTACTATTGGTAAAGCTATCTTGGAGTCTTTTAGTTGAGGGATTATCCTCCTCTATTACTACCACACTCGTTGTCTCTGCCTGCTTTTAGCGAGGTACTGTAGATAGTCATTATCAATACAGTAGTAACTGTTTAACTCCTACTTTACAGTTAGTAAGATACTTTAAATCCTACTTTACGGTTAGTAAGATACTTTAATTCCTCTTTACAGTTAACAAGATACTTTAAGTCAATACTTTCAGTTATAAAGTACTTTAAGTCAATACTTTCAGTTAGTAAGATACTTTAAGTCAATACTTTCAGTTAGTAAGATACTGTAAGTCAATACTTTCAGTTAGTAAAATACTGTAAGTCAATACTTTCAGTTAGTAAGATACATCTCGCCTAAAGCTTTGACTGGTCGCTGCACAACATTGTAGGCTACATAATGGCTTAACCTCCAAATGTCCTAATATACTGTGGCATCCTACCACCCTGGTTGTGTGTGTACACACACACACACACGGTGAGAGAGCTATTTTCTCTTCCTGGTGGCAGGATAATAAGTATCATTCAACAGTGGAGGCTTTCTGTTCGACTGCAGCACTCGGAGCTCATCTTCAACCCAGAACTCTTCCAACTTTGACAGTTAAATTGCTGGATGAGGTTTTTAATAAGAGGCTAAACAAAGGTTTGAATAGGTTGTTGTCTGTGTTTACATTTTGATTGTGGGGTGGAGACTGCATCCTCCCCTTAACTTGGCAACCCTTAAGCACCTGTATCAGTGAACACATATTTCCTGGGTGAATCCTCAATACTCTCAAGTGGATTCCTCTCCTGAGTCCAAACTGAGAAGACTGGGTGGGTGAAAGCAATAAAGCACTGATCTCGGCTGGGTCCCAATACATTTGAATGGCTTCTGACTTCTTGTCTCCTTTCCTTTATCCCCAACCTAAGAGCCATTATTTCCCTTATCCAGGCTTTTCAGATGAGTGGTTCTAAGTGAAAGTAGAGAAGGACAGGAAGCTGTGTAGGAGAGATGGATGCTGTGCCTTACAGGCAGAGTTTCTCCATATTGTTTTCACCCATTCAGTCTAAGGACAGGGAAATGGGACACTTTCTTACACAATAGAGAGCCACTTTAGTTAATAAGTCAGTGACAGCACTTCCTGGTTCAAACTCACAACACATCCTGGTCCTGTCACATCACTTCCTCTTCTCCAGCTCGTGTCTCCTGGTTTCTATGGTGATTGTGGACACATTGTTCCTACCAGAGCCCAACACATCCAGTGTCCCACCTTCACTGTCTGTTTCTCTGTATCTATGTCACCTGTACTGCACTTTATTTTCATGTATTAATAATAATAATATACTCATCTAGTAATAGAGTTTAAAACAGCATGGAGTTGAGATATTTATGGTTTTTGTCCTTGACTGCTAACTCAGCCATGTTTCCTACTTTACCTCCTACAAGTGCTTCTAAAGTATTTAAGGACAGTCCGTTAGCTCATTTCAGTCTGACCTTTTGAGGTCGGCCTGCTGCTGCAGCTAAGTACATTTTAATGAAACTGAGTGAAAACACATTATTTCAGTCTACACTTTTGAATGGCACTTCCTAATTGGATGCCTCTGGCTCGCGCGCTGGGATTTTAATATCAGATATATTTCAGATGTTGTGTTTTGTTATGTCCTTGGTTGGTTTCTCGCCTGTGGAGACGTGATTATTCAGTGTTGTGGTGAATGTAATTCTCTCTTTATTTTCGCCCCTCGTCGGCAGTGATGTTGCATGAATCCATATTGCCCTTTTTTAATATTCATCGTTTGAAAACATGCCTTTTCCGTTTTGTGTTCCCCTCCAGGTGCTCTAACCTTCTGTCTGTTGTATCTGTGCAGGTAAAGAGGACGAGTATCCCAAGAAGCTTCTTGGGCAGCTTCCCCCAGAGCCGGCGGTGAACCAGAACCACGTGGCGAATGGTCAGAGCCACGCCCAGCCGGCCGAGCCCCCAAAAGCACCCAGCCCCTCCCCCGAGCAACAGCGGGACAGCCAACCCCCCAACCGGGCGGGCAGGGACTCCCTGGAGAAGCTGGTCCGGCAGCACAAGGCTGAGAAGAGGGAGGCCAGATCACGGGGGTCCGGAGAGAACGCCGTCCACCTCGACCCCCACTGCAAACAGCCCTCCATCCCCCCCCTTGCGACTCCAGAGAGAGGGTCCACACCTACACCGTCCCCGGCGCCCTCTTCCTCTCCACACAACAACCCTCCTATAAAAGTGGTGGATGGAGGGAAGCCTCAGAACCACGCCACGGCCAACCATAACTCCAATGCCGCCTCCAGCAGCTCTCGTAAAGACATCGCCCCGCGCTGGGTCAAGCCCTCCGAGACCAAGCTGGAGGCGGCCAAGGCAGCGGCTGCCAGGGAGATCCAGCTGAGCCGCGGTGGTTCCCCGGCTCCCTCCAGCCCTGATGACACCCTGCTGCTCAACCCCCGGCCCCGCTCCAGGGGCTTGATCCCAGGCTCCAACCGCGGCTCCAACTCCTCTCAGTACGACAACGTGCCCGGGGGGGCAGAGCAGGACTTTGTGGAGGAGCTGGAGAGGCCACCATCGCCGTCCCTACCCCCCACCCCCAGCCTGCAAGGACAAGTGGGTAGGCAGGCCAAACGCCACATCCCTGCTGCCCTGTCACTCAACAGCCCTGCGGGGGGTAAACCCTATGTCCACCCCAACGGCCAGAGCCAGTACCACACCCCCCCCCAGCAGTACTCCCCCGGCCAGCCTGCTATGGTGCCACTCCACTACCCCCCATACAGTGTGAGCCTAGAGCAGAGGGGACTGGGAGAGGACAGGCACTACGGCCCCCCGCCCTCCCGAGGCACCCCACCTATGGGTCTGTTGTATGGGGAGAGGGCGTACGTCACCACCCAGCGGCCCAGCCACTCTCCGGAGAAGGCCCTCATGAACAACTCCTATGCCACCACCCACAGGCAGCCTCCCAGCTCAGCCCAGCCCCCCCGGACCCTTGTAGCCCCGCTGGTCCCCCGCACAATACTGCAGCTGGACAGCCCTGGTAGTAACGCCGCCACATACCTGCGTCAGCCCACACGGCTCACCTCCGAGGCAGCCACCTGTCCGGTGTACCCTCCTGTTGCCTACAACAGGTACGAGGGGCGGAGGAGAGGGGAGCAGACACAACCCTACCTGTCTGAGGGGCCAGGCCGGGGAGGGGCAGCGGAGGTGCAGCCGTGGAGGCAGCAGGAAGGTGGTGACATGTCACGTGCCCCTGGAGGTGTACCCCGATCCCCCAGCTTCCAGAGGGCCCAGATGTCCCCCGTGCAGGAGTTCACCTTCCCCCCCGGCCCTGACGGCCTGGCTCACTACAGGACACAGTTCCACGAGCAGCAGCAGCCCACCATGAGGCAGCAGCTCCCCCCGCTGTTCGGAGGACCACACTACAGGCACGCACCAGAGGCGTTCACCATGCAGGAGTCTATGTTGCTGTGATAGGAGGCGAGAGGGATAGAAAGACACTGAGGTGTAGTCACTGACACTGTGGCAGCAGAGACCAGCGGTAGTCCTACTGGGGTTAAGGAGTTTTAGTTTGGTCTGTTTGTGCTTTATACGTGACGTTCTGACCCATAAAGTCATACTGCATCGTGAATGCTGCAGGATACCAGCTTTTGACGTTTTTATGGATCCCTTTTAAAAACCCACTGAAGATTGATTATTTTATTTTTTGGATGTTAAATCATTAACGACAGGAGTTAAAAGTATATATATATATATATATATATATATATCTTTTAGAGTTGAAAATGTACAGTAAATGATGTTTGGTTAATATACTGAGTTATTGAAACGTTATGAGTAGACAGGGACACTTCTCCTGGCGAGACAAACTCAATGATTCCTTTTTTCTTTTCCATCTTTAGTTACTTCCAAAACATCTACTTTAGAGGTCAATTTACTCTATATGCTTGTGAATATCTTATTTTTCTGAGAGAAGAAACAAAGCTTTGTCAAATAATAGATTTACGGATCAGTGCAGATTTAAAATCATTGTCGAAAATAAATCATTTACATTTTGAAGCACCTCCACTGTATAAGGACCATTTTTTCAACTTTAATTTTTTAATTGAGATTATTCTGTCGCTCAGTTTAGCGACCACTGTAATTTCTAGTCATTGCAAAGCATTTCTGTAACCCAAATAGTGTGTACAGTATGTTTGGGTATCGAGGCCAGTGTCTGCTTTATACCCCTTATTGGGACTGTAACAGTGAACTGTTTTGTCGTCCGTAGAAAAAAACGCCCCTTTTCTCCCCTGAAGTTATGTAGGATTTACTTCCCTCTGAAAAGTTTACATGAACATTAATTTAATATTAACAGTACGGTATTTTCATCACCACAGAGTAAGTGTCAGCTTGCTGCAAGAGGTTTCTATAGATGATGGTGTTGAAGTACTTACTAAGCTGCAATATGCTTTAATTGTCAACTCATGTCTTGTATTTTCAGCAGTCACATTCACTGCTGTTCAGTTACCAGCACTTACATATTAAATCAACACTTACTGACCTGTACATACTACTTTGTAGTGTGACATCACACATTTGAATACATATTCAACCACCTCCCCTTTTATTGCTGATTCTCAACTATGTACTTTTTGATACAATGCTTATCATTCTCAAACAGTTATAATTATACTGTTATTATTTGAACATGCAAATAAGTCATTCCTTCTTTTTGTTAAATAATTGCAAAATGGTTTCAGGTCATTCTTCAGAGACTTTTATTTACTTAATAAAACAAATTGGGGTGTGCATTTCTGATCATGTGTCTGTAGATTTATTTCTGTAAGAATGTTATTGCTATTCCCTTCATACATCAGTGAAGTGTCTTCATACATACTCTACATGAATGGACCACAAAGCTCAGGCCGGATACTGGAAAAAGGGATAAGTGCCAAATAAGTGCCAACGTTATTCATCTGCTGATATTTGAGGAAACACTACCCTCTAGTGGAGAGCAACTTCAGTCAAAATTAATTGCAACCTCTTCCAACCCTATGCAGCTGCCAACACCATCTTAATTTTACAGACCATTTTTTCTTAAAGGATTATCCAGGCCAATTTTCCAGGACCCCTACGTGCTTTACTAAGAGTATTGCATGTTATTTTTCACTTAGCACATTGTCTTGTACTTTATTTATTGCGACCAAAATATTTGTATTGTGGGCCAAACTAGGAATTTGGTCATAGCAATAGTTACATTCTGAACATTCCACTCAATTTGCCTTTCATCAAACCCTTGCTTCTCAAGGGATACAATGGTGCCATCATGTGGCGGTACAGTGCTAATGCATAGAACATTACTGTACTTTAGTAGCACTGTATTTGGCGGTAGTACAGCCACTGTTAAACATTCAATGGATGCCTCAATCCCACGGCCACCAGGTAACCTCTCACAAAACTTGTCTTTAACCAGTGCAGGCTGAACTAAACACAGGATATATTATACAATACCTCTGCATCCCATTCATGTATTTGGGCCTATTATGTTTAAATGAGTCTAAATATAAAATAATTGGCAGATTGGCTTCATCAGTTCTTTAGTAAATGTATTTTTGTTTAATACGTTAGAGGTAATTTGAATGCTACATACATTGTTTTTAACTTAAATTCTGAAATATACAGTGCATTTTGAAAAGTATTCATCTTTGTCCATGTTTTGTTACATTACAGCCTTATTCTAAAAGTGATTCAAATCAATCTACGCACAATACCCCATAATGAAGGGTTCAGAAACGTTTTCAAATGTAGACAAATACATAAAAAAATCCCTTATTTACACAAGTATTCAGACCCTTTGCTATGAGACTTGAAATTGAGCTCAGGTTTATCCTGTTTCCATTGATCATCCTTGAGATGTTTCTACTGTACTTGATTGGAGTCCACCTGTGGTATATTCAATTGATTTGACATGATTTGGAAAGGCACACACCTGTCTATATAAGGCCCCACAGCTAACAGTGCATGTCAGAGCAAAAACCAAGCCATGAGGTTGAAGGAATTGTCCGTAGAGTTCCGAGACAGGATTGTGTTGAGGCACAGATCTGGGGAAGGGTACCAAAAAAAAAAATGTAATCAATTTTAGAATAAGGCTGTAATATAACAAAATTTTGAAAAAGTCAAGGGGTCTGAATACTTTCTGAATGCACTTTATATACCCAATTGATGTTTGAAGAATAACATTTATTTGATTTTGATTTTCTAAGGGGTGGATCAGCTTAATGTTGCGGAAAGAGTATTGGTTCCATCAATGTAATAGTCTGCATCATTTCCAATCCCCCATATATTTTGGGGGTAAATATATATATACATACACATATATACCTATATAGACATACTTTTTTAAAGAACATACCTTTTATTAATCCTTGCAAACCCTACCACCGATCCCCCAATTGGAGTAAACTAACACTTTGGCTTTTACCTTCAATTAATACATCTTATACACATTTTACAGACAGTCTATTTTACAATAGTTGTTTTTAGTCCTTCCTCTATTTCTGATGTCCATCCAGTTTGATTTCTGTTTGTAACTGTGCTATTTCACAAAAGTTCTGAACCTATATACATTTTACAGACCCCGTTTTTACATGTTTTATCTTGTTATTAGTCCCACCCTTCAGCTCCATTCAACCTCTCCCATCGATCTCTCAACATCAGTCATTTTGTATTTCTATTTGCCATATATTTTTCAACTGTGCTATGATGCTCCACAAACAAATTGAAGCTTTCTATTCTCATAGCTTCTACAGATTGTAAATTAAAAATAAACATTTTTGCTAAAATAATTATTATATTATTGACTGATTGACTATGGCTTTTCAAATCACCCAGTATTGCTATCTGCAGCATTAGTTCTAGGCAAATGTTGCAATTCTTCAGCCATTCCTGGACCTGTGACCAAAAATGAGCTACATATTTTTATTTTTTATTTTATTTCACCTTTATGGTGAGCAAGTTGAGAACAAGTTCTCATTTACAATTGCGACCTGGCCAAGATAAAGCAGAGCAGTTCGACACATACAATGACACAGAGTTACACATGGAGTAAAAGAAACACAAAACACAGTCAATAATACAGTATAAACAAGTATATATACGATGTGAGCAAATGAGGTGAGATAAGGGAGGTAAAGGCAAAAAAAGGCCATGGTGGCAAAGTAAATACAATATAGCAAGTAAAACACTGCAATGGTAGATTTGCAATGGAAGAATGTGCAAAGTAGAAATAAAAATAATGGGGTGCAAAGGAGAAAAATAAATAAATTAAATACAGTAGGGAAAGAGGTAGTTGTTTGGGCTAAATTATAGGTGGTGTATGTACAGGTGCAGTAATCTGTGAGCTGCTCTGACAGTTGGTGCTAAAAACTAGTGAGGGAGATTAGTGTTTCTAGTTTCAGAGATTTTTGTAGTTCGTTCCAGTCATTGGCAGCAGAGAACTGGAAGGAGAGGCGGCCAAAGAAAGAATTGGTTTTGGGGGTGACTAGAGAGATATACCTGCTGGAGCGTGTGCTACAGGTGGGAGATGCTATGGTGACCAGCGAGCTAAGATAAGGGGGGACTTTACCTCGCAGGGTCTTGTAGATGACATGGAGCCAGTGGGTTTGGCTACGAGTATGAAGCGAGGGCCAGCCAATGAGAGCATACAGGTCGCAATGGTGGGTAGTATATGGGGCTTTGGTGACAAAACGGATTGCACTGTGATAGACTGCATCCAATTTGTTGAGTAGGGTATTGGAGGCTATTTTGTAAATGACATCGCCAAAGTCGAGGATTGGTAGGATGGTCAGTTTTACAAGGCTATGTTTGGCAGCATGAGTGAAGGATGCTTTGTTGCGAAATAGGAAGCCAATTCTAGATTTAACTTTGGATTGGAGATGTTTGATATGGGTCTGGAAGGAGAGTTTACAGTCTAACCAGACACCTAAGTATTTGTAGTTGTCCACGTATTCTAAGTCAGAGCCGTCCAGAGTAGTGATGTTGGACAGACGGGCAGGTGCAGGTAGCGATCGGTTGAAGAGCATGCATTTAGTTTTACTTGTATTTAAGAGCAATTGGAGGCCACGGAAGGAGCTTGCCTGGAGGGTAGTTAACACAGTGTCCAAAGAAGGGCCAGAAGTATACAGAATGGTGTCGTCTGCGTAGAGGTGGATCAGAGACTCACCAGCAGCAAGAGCGACCTCATTGATGTATACAGAGAAGAGAGTCGGTCCAAGAATTGAACCCTGTGGCACCCCCATAGAGACTGCCAGAGGTCCGGACAGCAGACCCTCCGATTTGACACACTGAACTCTATCAGAGAAGTAGTTGGTGAACCAGGCGAGGCAATCATTTGAGAAACCAAGGCTGTCGAGTCTGCCGATGAGGATGTGGTGATTGACAGAGTCGAAAGCCTTGGCCAGATCAATGAATACGGCTGCACAGTAATGTTTCTTATTGATGGCGGTTAAGATATCGTTTAGGACCTTGAGCGTGGCTGAGGTGCACCCATGACCAGCTCTGAAACCAGATTGCATAGCAGAGAAGGTATGGTGAGATTCGAAACGGTCGGTAATCTGTTTGTTGACTTGGCTTTCAAAGACCTTAGATAGGCATGGTAGGATAGATATAGGTCTGTAGCAGTTTGGGTATGGACAATACCTAAATAAATTATTTAATGACTGCCTTCTCACAGCAGAATCTGCAGAGCTGGGAAGATTGTATCCCCCATATATATAACATTCTATTAGTTGCAAGAATTTTGTATAAAAATGTAAGTTTTGCATCTGGCGTGGTTTTGCGTATCAATTCATAAACCATGTGCCGTGGAATGGGTACATCGAAAATCTCTTCAACTATTTTGCAATATATATGGCACAGCTGTCAGTTTTTTGATCCTTAAATGAAATTGGTATATTTGTTTTTATTTATCACACTTTTCTTTAACCATTTATGCTCTTTAATACAGGGCCGACATACAAGTTCTTACTTTTTTCCCCTTCTACTTGCCTCTTCCATTTTTGTGGTAATTCTGCAAGTAATTGGTTGTAATTTTGGGTCGAGCAGACATTTCCATATGTCTGTGTTAGCTGCATGTGTGACAACTCCACCAGTCCTATTTATGATATCATACCTTTTTTTTTTCTTCTTCGAAAAATACAGATTTTTTAAAATCAATTAGTATTTGTTCTGTCTTTTCAGGTGGATTAAACTGAAATTGCAACAAACTTTCAAGGCTTGTTTAAAAAATAAAGATATTTTGGAGATTATTTCCTTTTCAAACAATTGAAAGTGGGCCGGTGTAATCTGAATAAAGGGAAAAAGGCCCTTCTCGAACATGAGGTGAGACATTCGTAACAATTTACTAGAGAACCAGTTTGGATTTAAGTAACTTTTGTATGACTGATGCCTTTAGTGAGAGGTCTAATGCTTTAATATTTAATCATTTCTGCCCTCCGAAGTCCTATTCGTTATATACACTGCTCAAAAATAAAGGGAACACTAAAATAACACATCCTAGATCTGAATGAATGAAATATTCTTATTAAATACTTTTTGCTTTACATAGTTGAATGTGCTGACAACAAAATCACACAAAAATTATCAATGGAAATCAGATTTATCAACCCATGTAATGTAATATCCTTAAAACAAGTCAAAGTAGTGTGTGTGGCCTCCACGTGCCTGTATGACCTCCCTACAACACCTCCTGATGAGGTGGCGGATGGTCTCCTGAGGGATCTCCTCCCAGACCTGGACTAAAGCATCCAACTCCTGGACAGTCTGTGGTGCAGCATGGCGTTGGTGGATGGAGCGAGACATGATGTCCCAGATGTGCTCAATTGGATTCAGGTCTGGGGAACGGGCTGGCCAGTCCATAGCATCAATGCCTTCCTCATGCAGGAACTGCTGACACACTCCAGCCACATGAGGTCTAGCATTGTCTTGCATTAGGAGGAACCCAGGGCCAACCGCACCAGCATATGGTCTCACAAGGGATCTGAGGATCTCATCTCGGTACCTAATGGCAGTCAGGCTACCTCTAGTGAGCACATGGAGGGCTGTGCGGCCCCCCAAAGAAATGCCATCCCACACCATGACTGACCCACCGCCAAACCGGTCATGCTGGAGGATGTTGCGGGCCCTCATACCACCCTCATGGGGTCTGTTTCTGACTGTTTGAGCAGACATATGCACATTTGTGGCCTGCTGGAGGTCATTTTGCAGGGCTCTGGCAGTGCTCCTCCTTGCACAAAGGCGGCGGTAGCGGTCCTGCTGCTGGGTTGTTGCCCTCCTACGGCCTCCTCCACGTCTCCTGATGTACTGGCTTGTCTCCTGGTAGCGCCTCCATGCTTTGGACACTACACTGACAGACACAGCAAACCTTCTTGCCACAGCTCGCATTACATTTACATTACATTTACATTTAAGGCTCTTATCCAGAGCGACTTACAAATTGGCATTGATGTGCCATCCTGGATGAGCTGCACTACCTGAGCCACTTGTGTGGGTTGTAGACTCCGTCTCATGCTACCACTAGAGTGAAAGCACCACCAGCATTCAAAAGTGACCAAAACATCAGCCAGGAAGCATAGGAACTGAGAAGTGGTCTGTGGTCGCCACCTGCAGAACCACTCCTTTATTGGGGGTGTCTTGCTAATTGCCTACAATTTCCACTTGTTGTCTATTCCATTTGCACAACAGCATGTGAAATGTATTGTCAATCAGTGTTGCTTCCTAAGTGGACAGTTTGATTTCACAGAAGTGTGATTGACTTGGAGTTACATGGTGTTGTTTAAGTGTTCCCTTTATTTTTTTGAGCAGTGTACGTTTATTGTCCAATAACATATTTAAAATAATCCATCTACCTTGATAATCTGTTTGGACAATTTGCACATTTGGATCAAAATTACTGTTAATTAAAACCATCACCCCTTTTGGATTTCTTTGCCCATCGGATAAATATATTTCCCCCCCCCCCCCCAGTTCTTTTTCCACAAAACTTCATCTAAAATTGTTGAATGTGTTTCCTGTAAACAATATATATTATATTCCTTCTCTTTTATTCAGGTAAATACTGATAGTCTTTTCTTATTATCTGCTAGGCCATTACAATTGTAACTGGCTATACTTATTTCACCACTTACCATAATGAGACAACTTTCAATTCTATTTATCAAAATATATGTTTGTAAACGTACCATTAAAAAGTAATATGATGATTGAGTGTCTATATAGCTGTACCATGATATTTGCATTGCTACTAAGTAAACCTCCAATTGATCCCCACCATTCCACCCGCTAAAAGCCCTCCTCATCCCGAGCTGGGCCATCATCCCAATGCCCGCCAGACAACCTCCGACCCACCACATCTCATAGCCCTGAACAGACTAGGATCCATCCTTCGAAAGGGGCACAGTGCCATTTACCAAATTGAAGTAGATCAACTGCCAAATGCATTTCCATCGCCCTCACCTCGATTTGTATTATATTTTGCTGTGGATCATCCTCTCTTGTCCCTAACATATTTTACTCCTTCGCAACAGTTGTGGGATACACACATACACCCACACACACTCAACCCTTTCCCCCCACACAACCATAAACTCACATTCTCAACAGTTGCACCATCCCAGAGCCCAACTCAAGAAAGGTCCTGATTTACAAATGCACTTACTGTTGCAGCTGCATGAGAAGGCCTGCAAAAATGGGCAGAAATTGAGAGATTTTATTAACCAGTGTCCTATCCTAGATGATGGAGGTCAAATGTACACCTTTTCCCTGAAACACCCACAATACAGTCACCCGTATTGACCATATTCCCAAGCATCTCCATGCAGTCAGACTTTTGATTTTGTGCCACCAGGGTCACAATAATATAACCCCTCTCTGAATGGCCGAGTGTGACCCCCTCCCCATGGGTTACTGCAGCTAGTGTTGCCAGCATTGCCACTGCCTGGGTGGGGGCACCCCACCGGAACTCCCACCGGCTAGGTACAAGGTCGTTAAGGTTCTCATTAGCAGCTTTGAGAATTTCCTTGTATAGTATGCTCTCCCTTTTGGGGGCTTTGGCTTTGCAGGACCAACCCTGGCAAGCAGGCTCAGAATCTTGAGGGGGCAGTGCTGCTGTTGGTCTCTGACTGCATTTTAACTGCATACAGACCGCTTACACCAGGCCCATAAAACAGTTCTCCTTAGTATCTTGGTCATTCAGGTGGGTGTAGGGTGTAGGGTTGTGGACCGTACCATTAAATTAGGCTCATAAATAATTAGATATAATTTATTTTAAAACTGTTCCACCATGATAGGACAATAAATAAGACGTATAATTCATTCTAAAAGTATATCCATCATCTGAACAACATTGACAGCTCTCTCATACCCCGGCTCACATCAATGCATTGGTTCTGGGATATGCAGCCATTTCATTACTCAACTTTCCCAAACATAACAAATAAAATAAAAAATAAACACACACCACACCATCCACACATACTGTGCCTTCTGTTTACATAGTTATCTTCACCATGTTGAATTAGTGCTTGTGTGTTCCAATTAGTTATATGTGAATATATATATACAAAAGCTTCTTTTTTTATTGTGTTGTTACAATCCATAACCGGGCTAGAATTATGTTTCATTATTTTCCTCATCTATGAGAACTTTGTCATTTTTAAAATAGCCATGGAGTAGTCTTTGTGTCTCTGAACAACTGGTTATCAATTTAGTTTATCAACGACGAGAGCAACTCGTTTTCCTTTTCATCTATTTTCTTTGAAAATTGGATACAGAACTGAATAATAAAACTTACTAGATTCCTCATGAGCTTAGTTTTATTGTCGTATCAGAAGCAGAAATATAAGCTTGTTTTACGCCTTTGTAAGGAATGTATAGCCTGAAAACACATTTGTATCTCATGGACGGTCAGTCCTTGCATCCATAGCTCTGTCTATGAATTTTAGCATGGTGACATTTCTCCAGGTCCATGCATCAGCTTTTTACCAAATCAGTGTCGGGGTGACCGCTTTTTATTTGTCTCAACTGCTCCTTTAAACATTTACATTCTGTCTCACAAGAAGTGCCCAATCTATGTACTGTGTGAGTCCCTTGACCATGGGTGTATCTCAAGTATCTACCTTTCCAAGACCCTTCACCTCACCCCCTCCAAAGGGCATACATGAAGACAGCCCTGCAGTATCCCTTCATCAGATGATCACTACAATAATCAACAGGGATTTAATTTCAAAATGTGCTCCTCGAGCATGTGTTCTGTGATGGGTTCAGGTCGAGTTTAACACCTCAACCATCCACAGGCTCCCTCTCCATTCCAGAGGCTGTTGATGTAACTGGTGTGAAATGGCTAGCATGTTAGTGGGGTGCGCGCTAATAGCGTTTAAATCGATGACGTCACTCGCTCTGAGACCTTGAAGTAGTTGTGGCTTTTGTGGAGTGATAGGTAACGATGCTTTGAGGGTGTCAGTTGTTGATGTGTGCAGAGGGTCCCTGGTTCGAGCAGGCCGAGCATCCCTCACCAGCCCGTGCACCCAACACAGGCCATGGTAGGCCAGCCCAGCAGACATCACTCGTCATTGGCCTTCTCTGCTTTGTTTGTCCACACAGGTTTCCGTTTCTCTATGAAGGCCCGTATCCCCTCCTGTCCGTCTCTGAGAGCCAGGTTATCCACCATGACACGAGAGGCTGTAGCATAGGCCGCATCCCGCCCCTGGGCCATCTGTCTGGGAGAGGAAAAAAATGAAATTATGATTCAAATATGTATCAAACTACGCATGCATATAGTATTTATCTTTCTAGACAAAAGATTAGTGAGTCTTTTGCTGTCTTTTTGCATGCAAGTGTATCAGTGGATATCCACTCAAACCAACAAAAACATCAAAACGTAGCAAACAGGGAATGAATACATGGTAGGCAGAAGGGTTGAGTGCTACAGTGTGGTAAAACATCTGTGGAGTGAGAGACACACCTGTGGAAGGTGGCCTTGCCAAGGGCTACAACGGGCCGGCTGGCCTGACAGACCCGCCGTGCGATGGCTAACGTCTCCTCCTCTAGACGCTCCTCAGGAACCACCTTACTGACCAGCCCGTGCCTCAAAGCATCCTGTGCCGAGATCGGGCTTCCTGTGAACAGCATCTCCATGGCGACCTGTAAAATATCAGAATATATCAGTGCTACACAGAGTGTGTTTGTGTGCGTGTGTGTTTACCTTCTTGGGGACAGCTCTTCCTATTGCCACGGCTGGTGTTGAGCAGAAAAGACCCACGTTGACCCCTGGCGTGGCGAAGGTGGACTTCTCCGTCACCACGGCAATGTCACAACTGGCAACAAGCTGGCATCCTGCTGCTGTGGCAACCCCATTCACCATGGCAATCACAGGCACAGGAATGTCTTGTATCAGGGTCATAACCTTCAATAACAACAAGAGGTATAAGTGTGTTTGTAGATGAGAATGTGTGTGTGTACTGTATGTACACAGCCATCTGAAGACCCCCAAATAGAAGACTCTATGGAGGACAATCATACACGACTGGAGCGATCGCCAATCATGATGATGATGATGTGTGTGTACAGTATATTTGTATACAGTACGACAGTGAACCACACCTCTGAGCAGGCCTGAAACACCTTGGTGTGGTAATCTCTGCCCTGTGCTGATGTCAGCTCCTTCAGGTCATGCCCAGAGGAGAACACTGGTCCCTTAGCTGGAACACACAAAACACAATACAACAGTGTTTATGAAGGGGGGACCAAGGGGCACATCTGATCATGGATCAGCACTCTGGTGGTATCTTACCTGATATGACGATGACTCTGAGGTCGTGGCTGTCAGCCAGGATGTTGCTTCTCAGTGATTCCAGCATGGACAGAGACAGGGCATTCCTCTTCTTGGGCTTGTTCAGGGTTATTCTCCTGCACATGTAATTACAGTTACAGCAGCAAGAATCATTTACAGAGGAACACAAATCAATGCACAGTACCGAGCAATGCACGGTGTACCTGAAGAGTGATAGTGAGATTTTTATAGGACATACTGCTTACTAGCTAGATACACCATTTAACGTTTCAGGTGATCCGTTTATATATTAAAGAGATGGAAGCGCGTGCCCAAAATGGACAGTTTATGTACAATGGGCACACCTTTTGCAAAAGGTGGTCGCCGACCAATGCGTAAGTTCTTTGACCACAGGAATCAAACACTGACAGAGTTGTCAAGCTGGTTAGCTTGGTTAGTTTGCTGACAACTTGAATACCTTATTCCATTGTTTTGCTGTCTGACAGTCGGTGGCTCTGCTTGAGTTTGCGTGCAAAGTAACCTTGACCCAGCTAGAAGTGTAAACCTGCTGAGTTGGACAATATTAGCAGCTCGGTAAAACAAATTTCGAGTCATGTTTCGACTGTCCTTGCGTCAACATTTGGGTCACAGGTTGAAAACCTACATTTCATTGGTGTATAGCGCCTTCTACTGTTTCGGGGTGACAAAACTCAAAACATTGTCATACTTCCCTTTGGGTTAATGGATTATAAATTGACGAACCTGTATATTGATTGCAACTACTGCATGTATTATGTCATAACACAATACAATTTCAGAATAGTTGTTTTGTAACAAGCGCATCAATGCAAAATCACAAACTGTGAATTCATATTTCAAATAACATATTTACGCATAGGAATCTGCGCCTATTTGATGTCCTTGACATAAATGTCCTGAACTCATTGTATAAGGACACGACCAGTGGCCCCTGGTCAAGACATTCCTGCCAGATGTCGCGACAAGGTGTGCTCTGCGCCTGCGTACTACTAGTCTGTGTGGCACTTTTCCTGTGACGCGTCGAGCTTAGTGTCAAAAGGAAAAGGGCATCCTTCAGAGAAATCCGGAACAGAAAAAGGAAAATAAAACAGTCAAAATTAGTATAAACTTCCTTAAGTCAAGCGCATTCCACCTGTATAGGTAAGCCTTTTTGCTTTTCTCCTGTTTGTTTAGCTACCTTGGAGGTACTACTAGCCAACTAACGTTATGTTAGCTCGCGTTAGCATCCATCAAGCTGTTTATGTGGCTAGATTTGCCTTGCCAGATGAACATTTTGACATAAACGTGATAACGGTAATAAAACTATTCTTTAAAAGCGGGATAACGCAGTTATTCTTCACTTCCTTATCAAATTCGCTTTTCAGTTTGCTACCCGTTCTATTGGTGTTAAAAACCTGTGAAATATCTATCCACCTAGACGCAGGACTTAGTGGGAGCTTTTAGCCTGGTTCTGACAGTACGTACGTAGACTGACAGACTGATTTCTAACACATCAACCGTATTTTTCCGTTGCTGGTGCCACATGGGCCTCTCCAATGTAAAAACAATAATTTATTATGGAACTATCCATATGGCATAGCTTTCTACATTTTCCAAAATATCAATTTATCTGAGGAGAAAAGTTGTGTTGAATTATATTGGCCAGAGAAGCAGAGAATGTTGCTTATGTATTTCACTGTTTCAAGACTTGGTCATAAGCAGAGCTTATGTTATGTCATGTAAAAATAAATACAATCATAGACAGCACATATGCACTTTGATATCATATTTGTGCAGGCTTTCAGAGACATTCAACCAGACATACAATAGGCCGACCTGAAAGCAACCAGATAGTGGGTTATTAATCAGCATGCATTGTGTAGACAGCTCCTCCTCTCCTCAGCCTCAGGGTCTTCTGATAACAGAACCAAAACAAGCAATGTAGGCTATCTAATCTGTTTGAAATTAAATGTGGTTTGCCTTTGCCCTGGGGAGAATAGCTAGACTATAATTTGTGTTTGTTTTGCTTGCATGAGCTGGAGAGAACAGTGACAGTCTTTGGGCTGATCATAGTGGACATGGATGCCCCTCTTCCTATTTAACCAGCCCTGCCTGCCCTCTTTCACACTGTCCCACCTGAATGAATGGAGATGAGACATTGCGGACTCATCAGCAGCATTGCTTAGCATGAACATCCACACACTGGGCGACTCTCTGGGCCCTAGCCTAGTGGTGCGTATGAGCGGAGCCACCGGTGGCTGGAGCAGTCTCTCTCTGAAGCCAGTGCCTACCGGGTGGATCCCCTCTGTGTTCCAAACCATGGTCCCTACGGGATACACCAAGCTCCAGGAGGAGCGTGGTCTGGCCATGGCCGACCTGGTGCCCAAACCTGATGGGAACGGCTACCGGCCTGACCCCCCTCACCTGGAGGTGCGCCGGCACTCGGACCGGGTAGCGCGGACATCCGTTAGCCTGTCAGACGGTGGGGATGTGCGGTACTCTGAGACTGAGCCCATGCTCCATGAGGGGACACTCTCAGGGGAGGAGGGTGATGACGAGGAGAAGGAGGAAGAGGAGAGTCAGAGGCCCCCCACACGGAATATGCCCAAGGAGTCGCCTCTGGCCATGGCACTGCAGATCGTGGTGCCTTTCCTGCTGGCTGGGTTCGGCACGGTGTCGGCAGGGATGGTGCTGGACATAGTACAGGTGAGACTGGAATGGTAGAGCATAGGTCCTGTTGAGACTGGGGTGTGGGCTAGTGCATGTGAAGTTCAATTAGGTAGAAGAGGTGGATTTGGCACAGTTTAAATCAATTGGTTTATATTGTTTACTTATGACTCCATTCCATGTGTAGTCCAGAGTAAATGGCTGTAAGAGCTTTCAAGGAAGGTGATAAAGGGATATCTGTATATTGATATTACATTGTTAAAGGGATTCTCATAGCCACTCAGCCAATACTAGTAGGGATAGGCTACTAGGAAGGATCTTATGACTGGAAGCTACGGCATTTCGCCTTATTTAATTTTGATATAACATTATTTTTTTTTATCTTTATTTTACTAGGCAAGTCAGTTAAGAACAAATTCTTATTTTCAATGACGGCCTAGGAACAGTGGGTTAACTGCCTGTTTAGGGGCAGAACAACAGATTTGTACCTTGTCAGCTCGGGGGTTTGATCTTGCAACCTTTCGGTGACTAGTCCAATGCGCTAACCACTAGGCTAACCACTAGGCTACCCTGCCGCCCCAATGAATGTAAATATTTGAATGGGGACAACTTTCTAATAAAGACAAGCTGACAATGAACGAATAGTAAGCTCCCATCTGCTCTGTACTAGCCAGTAGCCAACAATAGACTATCAACAACAATGACATGTCTAATATCACTGTCTCCTCTCCTTTCTTTCTCTCTCTCTCTCTCCCCCTCTTCCTCTCTTTCTTCCCTCTTTCTCTCTCTCTCTCTCTCTCCCCCCCCCTCTCCCCCAGCACTGGGATGCCTTTAAGTACATTACAGAGATCTTCATCTTGGTTCCGGCTCTGCTGGGCCTGAAGGGCAACCTGGAGATGACCCTCGCATCCAGACTATCCACTGCGGTAAGACACACACACACACAGGGAGGCGCTAGAGAGCGTGCTATGGAGTAGACATGCTTTGCTAGTGCTCCGCTCAATTTTGAAACAAATTCTTATTTATCTTAACCTCTCACAACCTATAACTTAAAACATTGTCTGGCAATATGACAAAGAGAAATGGCACCAACAAAGGGGGAGCTAAACAAGATCATTTGAATGAGCTGGACAATTAACCAATTTCAACATCTCCAACCCACAAGGAGTTAGCTGAAGATGCTATCTCCCAAGAGTTCTCCACAGAACCTGCTCAGTGACCTACTGGCTGCTATAAACTCACTAAGCAAGAAGGTGGACACAAGGTTAGCTGATATCTCAAAGAGTATTGGGACTTTGACTGAAACTGTGACGGCAGCCAAGGGCTGGGTGCATGAGGTTGAGCAGACGACAGTCGATCACGAGGCCAGGCTACAGGACAGAGAAACAGTGCACAACGTTCAAAAATGACAATAAACCCTGAACGCCCGCTTGGAATTGCTCGAGTGGCATTCAAGACGCCAGAACATCCGAATATGTGGGATCCAGGAGGACACTGAGAAAGGGAAACCCACTGAATTTGTCTCAGAGCTGATTCTGGCATTGCTGGGGAGTGAACACTTCAAAACGGCCATCCTGATCGACCGCACACACAGATCACAGGCAACGAAGCCGGCCAAAGGTGCACAACCAAGGCCATTCATCGCACGGCTGCAATATCCCCAGACCAGGGATCTCATCCTCAAGCTGGCTAGTTTAAAGTTCCGCCTTAACTTCAACGGAGCCAGGGTGTCTTTCTACCCAGATCTTACCTTGGAGGTGAGGAACTGTGTAAAGACATCAGGGATACAATTGTAGACCTGCACAAGGCTGGAATGGGCTACAGGACAATAGGCAAGCAGCTTGGTTAGAAGGCAACAACAGTTGGTGCAATTATTAGAAAATGGAAGAAGTTCAAGATGACGGTCAATCACCCTCGGTCTGGGGCTTCATGCAGGATCTATCCTCGTGGGGCATCAATGATCATGAGGAAGGTGAGGGATCAGCCCAGAACTACACAGCAGGACCTGGTCAATGACCTGAAGAGAGCTGGGACCACAGTCTAAAAGAAAACCATTAGTAACACACTACGCCGTCATGGATTAAAATCCTGCAGCGTACGCAAGGTCCCCCTGCTCAAGCCAGCGCATGTCCAGGCCCGTCTGAAGTTTGCCAATGACTATCTGGATGATCCAGAGGAGGAATAGAGCTTTTTGGTCTAAACTCCACTCGCTGTGTTTGAAGGAAGAAGAAGGATGAGTACAACCCCAAGCACACCATCCCAACCGTGAAGCATGGAGGTGGAAACATTATTCTTTGGGGATGCTTTTCTGCAAAGGGGACAGGACGACTGCACCGTATTGAGGGGAGAATGGATGGGGCCATGTATCGCGAGATCTTGGCCAACAACCTCCTTCCCTCAGTAAGAGCATTGAAGATGGATCGTGGCTGGGTCTTCCAGCATGACAACGACCCGAAACACACAGCCAGGGCAACTAAGGAGTGGCTCCGTAAGAAGCATCTCAAGGTCCTGGAGCGGCCTAGCCAGTCTCCAGATCTGAACCCAATAGAAAATCTTTGGAGGGAGCTGAAAGTCCGTATTGCCCAGCGACAGCCCCGAAACCTGAAGGATCTGGAGACGGTCTGTATGGAGGAGTGGGCCAAAATCCCTGCTGCAGTGTGTGCAAACCTGGTCAAGAACTACAAGAAACGGACGATCTCTGTAATTGCAAACAAAGGTTTCTTTACCAAATATTAAGTTCTGCTTTTCTGATGTATCAAATACTTATGTCATGCAATAAAATGCTAATTAATTACTTAAAAATCATTCAATGTTATTTTTGGGATTTTTGTTTTAGATTCCGTCTCTCATAGTTGAAGTGTACCTATGATAAAAATTACAGACCTCTACATAACTTGTAAGTAGGAAACACTGCCGATTTGGCAGGTTATCAAATACTTGTTCTCCCCACTGTATATGATGGGTGATATGTTATAGCATTGTTTAGCCTATCATGTTTTAGCGCCCCTAACGTGAGAGTTAAGTGTTATTCAATATTAGTTTATATGCATGCGCAAACTAAGGTTTGTGTGTTAGTCAAGGAGTGCTTCGTTTGGGGAAGTCACTCAGTAATGGAACGGGAGGGGGGGATGGGGTCTGTGTTTTATGTTCATTAATTTATTAATACAGGTGGCATGACAAGCTCCCGCACGGCGGGATGTTTTCCTTTTGGGTTTTGTATGACAGCAACAATTTGCTCTAAATTAAGAAATGCCACATAGTGACCAAGCACAGAGTAGACCTGGTAGAATAAAGATTGTCAGCTGGAACTGTAATGGCTTAGGGCATGTTGTGAAACGAGCTAAGATTTGTTCTCAATCTTAAATCACTGGGCGCTGACATAGTGCTTCTTCAAGAAACTCCTATTAAATGCTCGGCTCAGGCCAAGCTACAAGTCGACTGGATCGGTCAGATATACCAGTCTAATTTTGATGCAAAAGCAAGAGGGGTAGCAATCCTGATAAGAAAAAACATTCCTTTTTGTTTACTCATCCTCCATTTCAGATCATAATGATCGGTATATTATTGTGGCTGGTACACTGAATTTGAAACCAATAACCTTGGTCAATTTATATGGACCCAACTTCGATGAAACATCATTTTTTCAAATGGTATTTAAGACCATATCAAATATATCGGATACAAGTGTTATTGTTGGAGGTGACTTTATTTTGTACGTTAGATCCTCTTTTAGATAAACAGCTATCAAGGTCACTTCAACAATCAAATCCATGTGTGTCTAAATACATTAATGACAAACCTTAACATTGTCGATATTTGGAGACTGACCCAACAGATCGGGATTATTCTTTCTTTTCGTCAATTCATAAATCATATTCCAGAATTTACTTTTTTGTTGGACTCCAAGCTGCGTTGGTAACCTATCACCCTATTCTAATTACGGACCACTCTCCTCTGTCCATGGTGCTGAAACTCGACAATATGTCTACAGGTCGGCGACTTTGGCACTTAGACCCATACTTGTGGAAAGATGAGACTTTTTGACTTTTTTCTTTCGGAGCTAACGACACGGGGATGTTGACGACTCCACCCTTTGGGAATCTCTTAAGGCTGTGATTAGAGGTTTCATTATTTATTATACATCAGAGAGGAAGAAACGCTCCAATACTAGGATGAGAGAAATTGAGAGTTAGGGGAACAGGAGAACGCTTTTAGGACATTCCTCGAATGTAGTCCTTGAGAAGATCACAAAGTTGAAATATGAATACAATACCATACTTTCGAAACAGGTTGGCTCTTTACTTGCTAGAACGCAACAAAGTTATTTTGAACTGGGTGACAAACCACAAATTATTAGCAAGACAGCTAAGGCATGTACAGGCATCTAGAGCTTTTCACAAAATAAAAGACTAAGGGTAAAATAGTAACAGATCCGCAGGATATTAATAAATACTTTGCGCAGTTTTACTCAGCTATATCAATCAAAATGCGATGCTACTGATCCACAAACTATGGAACGTTTTCTCACTGAATGTGAACTTCCTAAACTAGACAGGGGGGCAGCTGCTACACCTGATGCTGGGATAACCTCCTAGGAAATTAACACAGCGAGAGCACATTTTCCAAACAGAAAGGCCCCTGTGCCTGATAGATATGTAATAGAATGCTATAAGAAGTACTGCTCCAGTCTAGCTCCACTTATGTTGCGACTGTTTAAACATTCCAAAGAAAATGCCAAACTCCTGGAAACACTGTATGAGGCTACAATAGCACTGATCACAATAGCACTGATCACAATAGCACTGATCACAATAGCACTGATCACAATTGCACTGATCACAATAGCACTGATCTTGAAAAAAGATAGATTCCATGGAGATGTCGTCTTATCGCCCCGTGTCGTTACTCCCCATAGAAAATAACGTGTTGACAAAGATAATGCAAACCGATTTGAAGAAAAAAAATTTCTGACATAATACACCCTGACCAGACAGGTTTTATTGGCAGGTAGCGTAGTGGTTAGAGCATTGGACTTGTAACCAAAAGGTTGCAAGACTGAATCCCCAAGCTGACAAGGTAAAAATCAGTTGTTCTGCCACTGAACAGGCAGTTAACCCACTGTTCCTAGGCCGTTATTGAAAATCAGAATTTGTTCTTAACTGACTTGCCTAGTTAAATAAAGGTAAAAATAAAATCCCGGGCCGACATATATACTAGAATTTCAGACGCCTTTTCAATGTAATGTATCATGATCATAAAGCTGAGGCAGTGGTAATTGCTCTTGACGCAGAGAAGGCGTTTGATCAGATTGAGTGGAAGTATATGATGTCAGTTCTGGAGCATTTCACGTTTGGAAAGGAATTTATTAATTGGATCAGAATTATTTATGCACACCCAATGGCGTCCGTGGTAACCAATCAGGAAATGTCAAAGTCATTCCGCCTGTTCAAGGGCTGCCGACAGGGGTGCCCTGTTTCGCCTGCTCTCTTCGCTATAGCCATGGAACCCCTTTCTACTCTCATTCGTGCATGTGCCGATATCGCTCCAGGTTATAATGAAAGACATGCAGCACAAAATGTCCCTATATGCAGACTATGTTCTTTTGTTTTCATCCAAGCCTAACATTTCTATTCCCCCTTTACTTAACTTGATAAATACATTCGGCTCCTTGGGCAAGATGGACAAGTTCACAAGCCTTGGCATTGTAGTGACAAGAACTTGATCAGCTATTGAAAGTCAATTGGGACATGAAAATGTATCAGTTCAAACAAAATATAGATTTTTGGAAATCTCCTTGGTTGGTCATATAAACGCTATTAAAATGGTTGTCCTACCCAGGTTTCTTTACCTCTTCCAATGTCTACCCAATTTAATACCACAAAGCTATTTTAAGAAACTGCATTCAATAGTAATTCCATTTGATGGGATAACAAGGCAGCCAGAATTTCAAAGAAGCATTTTTGCAAGTACAAGATACGAGGTGGGCTTTGGCCTTCCTCACTTCAAACTGTATTATTGGGCTGAAAATCTGAACATTGTGTCTTTGTGGAGGGAAAGTTTACCTGTGATAAGACAGAAGGATATGCCTTCATGGCTTTTGATTGAGCAGGCCTCCTGTCAACGTTCCTCACTCCCTGCACTTGTTAATAGTCCAGCATATGTAGAAAAAGCCACTTATGACTCTCATCCAGTCATTTGTCATGCTCTTAGAATCTGGAAACAGATGAGGTATTTCCTTAACATACCCACTGTATACATTGACAGCATGATTTGCTTAACTCATGCTTTCTACCCTGCATTGGATGATATGGTGTTTTCACAGTGGAGGGAGAAAGGGCTCACAACAATTGGTCATTTATACATGGATGGTCAGTTAACTTCATTTCAACAGTTACAGGGAAAGTTCAACATGCCAACAGCACATTTTTTCAGATACCTCCAAATCAGGAATTTCTTAAGGACACATATCCCACAGTATGGCATTAAGACAAATAATCCTACATTAGATAGCCTGATCCTTGTCAAACCCCATTCAAAAGGGTCAGTCTCTAGACTGTATGATGTGCTACAGGCCCACATAGAGGTATCCACAGAAACCATTAAAATGGCTTGGGAACAAGAACTTGGTTCAGAAATCTCAGATGAGGACTGGGTAGAAGCTCTCAGGAATATAAACCACAGTTCAGTGAATGCCAGACACAACCTTGTACATTTTAAGGTGATACACAAGTTACATTAATCAAAAGTGTATTTCTATTTCTGTCTCTCGCTCCCATCTTACACATACACCGTTACACTCTGGTTCTCCCATTTTACACATACACTCTCACACACACCATTACACTCTGGTTTTCCCATCTTGCTTCCTCGCTTTTTTTCCTCCCTCTCTTTCTCCCCCTATTCAAATGATCTGGGGTTTGAGAAGATGATGAAGTGATTGGACAGAATTCTCCCTTTGTTCAGTTTGGCCCGTTCCTCCCCTTCCTCTTTCCTCACAGATACACATTCACATCATTCTGTTCGGTCTCACACAGAGAAACTCAGTGTTGTGTTTCACTTGTTCCCTCATCTCACTCCCTGTTCACTGAATGAGAAACTGCTAAGCTCTGCATACTTTTGCTAAGTGAACAAGAACAGTCATAAACCTTCCCATCTGAAACAATGCACTCAATTGAACAGTGTTTAGTTTAATCATATTTGTAATCTGATTAGCGGTTCCTGCAAACTGTTCAAAGTAGTTATTAATCTGTTTTTTTGGGGACAGGTTATTTGTGTAGGAGATTCAAGTGAATATTGAATGATTTGAGTTGCTGATTGTGGTCTGTCACTGTGCAGGTGAATGTGGGGAAGATGGACTCTCCCATAGAGAAGTGGAATCTGATCATAGGAAACCTGGCGCTAAAACAGGTAAACACACACACTGTCCGCCTAATTGCGAGCAGCAATGTTTTTTGCCACTGAGCAAATTTCAGAGCAAACTTGAACGTTGTGAAAATGTTGTACAACTTCCAGCACGTGTTTCATGTGAACACTGAGTCTGTACCCGCTTTAAGTTAGTGGCCAAGTAAGCTGCTATGGATTTTTGATCTACCAGTGGGCCTACCATCACAAACTATGGAGAAAATGCACCCATTACATTTTATCTTGGAAATAGCTGTTCTATCATTCATCCTACAGTAGCAGGCAATGTGTGGTGTTCAATGTAGGCATACATTCCATGATATTTTTGAAAAAACATGCAGGGCTTGACATTAAACTGTTTATCCACTTGTCCGTCTGAAAGGGAGGTGACTGAAAATGTTGTTGCTTGATGCAAGAAACCACTTTACAAAATAAATAAAAATGTATTATTATTCCCATGCCATTATTACAGAGAATCAGACAAATTATGCTACCCTCTGCCTATTGGTTACTTAGCTTATTCAAGCCTGTCTCAAAATACTACACTGCCCATTTAAGACAAAAAAAGCTTTTCAAAGAATTCTAGAAATGTACATGTTTTGTGCTCTCATAAGCAATCACACCTCTATTGCTGACTACAAATTATAACTGGGCTTATAACTCATTAACTAGACAAGGAAATTAACAGAATGTGCACATGGCTACATGCAACTCTCGCTTTGATCTCAAAACAAGTGCATCTACTCATGACCGCTCATACTGTAAACACTGTCCTGTGCAAAGTAGGGGCGGCAGGGTAGCCTAGTGGGTAGAGCATTAGACTCGTAACCAGAAGGTTACAAGTTCAAACCCCCGAGCTGACATGGTACAAATCTGTCGTTCTGCCCCTGAACAGGCAGTTAACTGTTCCTAGGCCGTCATTGAAAATAAGAATTTGTTCTTAACTGACTTGCCTAGTTAAATAAAGGCAAAAAATGGCACAGATCCATATGGCAATGGTCTATTTGCATATAGGCCCACTGCAGCTCTGGTTATGCTGCACAGTGTAGAGATGAGTTGAGCAGTGCGTGTCAATGCAATAGAATTCTACTCCAATGCGTTCTGCCGACAACAATCTCCTGCATAATTTGTTGTGTTTCGGTATGTTACATTGAAAGTGGTTAATATTGTGTTGACTCGATCACAATTGCCACAGGAAAGGGAAACATTGATCTTTTCTTTTCATGACATAACAAATGTAAGCCTATGCAATATTAACCAATTAAAAACAGTACTGTAGCAATGAGGTTTGTGCAGTAAGCTATTGGCCCAATACATTATCACCACATATTGGCTTTGTTTGAATTACCCTGCCAATGCATTGTTGTTCGGGCCAAACACCCCTCCACTTTCCTATGAACAGAGAAAGTGTAATATTCCTGGATATTGAAAAAGACCCAAGCTGCTAATAATAACAGCAAGCCTATAGGTTTCACTTTCCAACTCATTCATTACTGCTGCAGTGCTTGTTGCAGTGCTGAGTGGAAATAGGAAGAATGTGCATTTTGTGGCTTATAAAAGTGTTGAATACAAAGTGTTGACAGAGCTGAGAAAGAATTTGAACATGAAGTCACTCATAAAAACAGCAGCTCTTTGCTGTATTCATCGAGTCCCTCTCTAGTCATGGTTTAAACATTTTGAAATCTCACAGTATCAACTTTTCTGTAGCTTTCTGTTATGCCTTCTACGTTACTGCAGACATGGTAATCTGAGCCATCTGTTTGGTCAGCGGTAGACCTACAGTGCACTTGATTTGCTCTCCAGGCCAGATACATGAAATGGTTAAAAATGGCAACAGTTCACCCACCCGGCGCGCAGGGCAGCTGAATCGGGTTCACCTACCGCCAACAGCCCGAGACCAAAATAAATAAAAATAGGAACTTTAGGCTTTATCGTTGTTTTTTTTTTTTTTTACAGAAATCTTTGGCAATCAACTAGGAATGCCTGGGCGAACACTGCTCTAGAAAGTTGAGTAAAGTTCAATCTCATGCTTCTCACAGTGAGCTAATGTTTGTTCTGTGTGGCAGTCCCGGGGGAGCTGCGCGCCCGTGTTCGTCTTAGAAGGATCATTGGCGAGCGGTGTTGAATTTGTGCCCTTATCTCCCGATCTGTCCATCTGCATAGTACAGTGCCTTGCGAAAGTATTCGGCCCCCTTGAACTTTGCGACCTTTTGCCACATTTCAGGCTTCAAACATAAAGATATAAAACTGTATTTTTTTTGTGAAGAATCAACAACAAGTGGGACACAATCATGAAGTGGAACGACATTTGTTGGATATTTCAAACTTTTTTAACAAATCAAAAACTGAAAAATTGGGCGTGCAAAATTATTCAGCCCCCTTAAGTTAATACTTTGTAGCGCCACCTTTTGCTGCGATTATAGCTGTAAGTCGCTTGGGGTATGTCTCTATCAGTTTTGCACATCGAGAGACTGAAATTTTTTCCCATTCCTCCTTGCAAAACAGCTCGAGCTCAGTGAGGTTGGATGGAGAGCATTTGTGAACAGCAGTTTTCAGTTCTTTCCACAGATTCTCGATTGGATTCAGGTCTGGACTTTGACTTGGCCATTCTAACACTTGTTGATTCTTCACAAAAAAATACAGTTTTATATCTTTATGTTTGAAGCCTGAAATGTGGCAAAAGGTCGCAAAGTTCAAGGGGGCCAAATACTTTCGCAAGGCACTGTATGTGTACTTCTGGTTAGTACTTGTGCTAATTATTGACTGAGTGTTTTAATGTTGATAGTGTGTCATATAATAGGAAAACATTGTTAGAAAAACAGGTTGATGTTATTCCTGTTAACCCTGCCCCCACACCTCTCCCTTTCTCTCATTCCCTAAGTTCCTTCTCCCTCTGTCATCCTCTCTCTCTCCTTCTAGGTACAGGCTACAGTAGTAGGCTTCCTGGCAGCAGTGGCGGCAGTGGTTCTGGGTTGGATCCCAGAGGGGAAGTTCCAGATGAGTCATGCCGTTCTGCTCTGCTCTGCCAGCGTGGCCACTGCCTTCATAGCCTCTATGCTGCAGGGTACAGACACACACACACAAATAGATAAGGACACACACATGTACTCTGATATGGAATGTGCGCAGTCAGACAATCAAACAGTCACAGCCCAACATATTATCGCCTACTGCTGATGGGTCTCATGCTATATATTAGTAACAAACACACACATGGAAGGTTGAGGTATGTGCAGGCGTGTCGCCCTGACCTCTGTACCATCTGAACCCCAGGCTTCATCATGGTGGGAGTGATCGTGGGCTCCAAGAAGACGGGCATCAACCCCGACAACGTGGCTACACCCATCGCCGCCAGCTTCGGTGACCTCATCACCCTGGCCATCCTGGCCTGGATCAGCCAGGGACTCTACAACTGCCTGGGTGAGAGGAGGAGGGTTTGGACTAGATACTTCCAGATGGAAATAAGATACAAAACCAGTCAACTATTTTTTTTACCCTCTATGTTGAGTTCACAATCCTTCACTTCATCCTTCCTCTGTTTGTTTTATTTCCTCTTGAAAAATGGTGAATAATATATCTGTCCAACAGTGTAAAGAAATGGTCCATTTGGAATCAGACTGCATTGTTCAACCACTAGATGGCATTCTTACGCTGTTATTTTTTTGTGTCATTTCTAGTTATTCATCAGAACAGACCATATCTTTCTCTCCCTCGCTTTCCCTCTCTCCATCTCCCACTCCATAGTCCATATTTAATATATGCCTTGCCCAGCCTCACACACGCTTCCTCGTGTTACATTACCCAATACAGTGGACCAGCAAGCGTTTCCCTTGGAAAGTGTATTTTACTAACCTTGACGTGTCTGTGCCCTATGAAACAAGCATTCATCACCAGACCAGAGACTCAAAATCTATGAAAGGCTACAGCAAAACATCTGAGATAATTTAATACAAGAGTTGTTCATATTTTCATACCAGCTCAGTAAATCTGTCTGGCCTTGCTTGGTGGTATAGGACTGGTTGTGTTCCAAATGACACTCTATTCCCTATGGGCCCTGGTCAAAAGTAGTGCACTACGTAGAGAATAAGGTGCCATTTGGGATGATACCACAGAGGACAGTGTCTCTGTTGTAAGGGCCAGCCGTGTCCGTCCCGTCCGCTGTGTTCTGCCTAATTGGACTAATGTGCAGTTTACTCATAGCTAAAGTGATTCATTTTAACCTGATGGTGTACAGAGATATTCAGGAGACTCTATCCCAAAAATATATATATATATATATATATATATATATCCAAGTGCACGGTTTGCTACTGCAAACATTTATTTTAAGACCTAAATCTGAAACGTGGACTGGTGGGTATACATACCTGTGTCATCATGACTGGGACTATTACCCAATTCTACCCACTGACTACATGGAGCTCCCTTCTCTGGGTTTTATATCTATGTCTTCAGGGGGTTGATGATGAGGGCCGTTAAGTGTGTGGAATGGGATTATGGTGAGACGAACATCTGGTAAGGAGAAGGGGATGATGTAGTTACATATCTCACTACTAGGCACTAAGCAGGTGTTTTCCCCTTCTCTATTCTCCAACATCACTCTGATTTAGAGCTGTAATAATCAAGAGTTGTAAACCCGCACAGGTGTGTGCGCATGCAAATTTCAGTATAAAGTAGACCCCTCCAAAGATAGTGTCTTGCTAGTGAGTGAGGATCTGTTTCTCAGGTCTTTAAAGTTAGATGTCCTGTAGCTACTGTACTGAGTCATACAAATATAGTACTTCTCTTTGTTTGTTATGAATCTCTGTTGTTTTCTTGCTCGGTGTCATGCTGTCTTTCCTGGGGAGAGGAGAGACAGTATCTCCCCCTGCTCTGTGTCATGCTGTCTTTCCTGGGGAGAGGAGAGACAGTATCTCCCCCTGCTCTGTGTCATGCTGTCTTTCCTGGGGAGAGGAGAGACAGTATCTCCCCCTGCTCTGTGTCATGCTGTCTTTCCTGGGGAGAGGAGAGACAGTATCTCCCCCTGCTCTGTGTCATGCTGTCTTTCCTGGGGAGAGGAGAGACAGTATCTCCCCCTGCTCTGTGTCATGCTGTCTTTCCTGGGGAGAGGAGAGACAGTATCTCCCCCCTGCTCTGTGTCATGCTGTCTTTCCTGGGGAGAGGAGAGATGGTATCTCCCCCTGCTCTGTGTCATGCTGTCTTTCCTGGGGAGAGGAGGAGACAGTATCTCCCCCTGCTCTGTGTCATGCTGTCTTTCCTGGGGAGAGGAGAGACAGTATCTCCCCCTGCTCTGTGTCATGCTGTCTTCCCTGGGGAGAGGAGAGACAGTATCTCCCCCTGCTCTGTGTCATGCTGTCTTTCCTGGGGAGAGGAGAGACAGTATCTCCCCCTGCTCTGTGTCATGCTGTCTTTCCTGGGGAGAGGAGAGACAGTATCTCCCCCCTGCTCTGTGTCATGCTGTCTTTCCTGGGGAGAGGAGAGACAGTATCTCCCCCTGCTCTGTCAATCCTCATGAAGCTGAAGCTGATAAATTGTGTTTGTTGTTTTGTTGTTGTAACTCCCACCAGTTGTTTCACTCTGGGGATTATATCTGTTTTAATTCTCCCCTTTTCTCTCTGCCTCTATCTCTCTGCCTCTCTCTCTCTGCCTTCGTGTACATATCTACCTCTGCACATTGATTTGGTACTCCCTGTATATAGCTCTATTCTTGCGTATAGCTCTATTATTGTATATAGCTCTATTGTATATAGCTCTATTGTATATAGCTCTATTATTGTATATAGCTCTATTGTATATAGCTCTATTATTGTATATAGCTCTATTGTATATAGCTCTATTATTGTATATAGCTCTATTGTATATAGCTCTCTTCTTGTGCATAGCTCTCTTCTTGTGCATAGCTCTCTTCTTGTGTATAGCTCTCTTCTTGTGCATAGCTCTACCTCTTGTGCATAGCTCTATTCTTGTATATATATAGCTCTCTTCTTGTGTATAGCTCTCCTTGTATATAGCTCTCATTCTTGTGTATAGCTCTATTCTTCTTTGTATATCCTTGTGTATAGCTCTCTCCTTGTGCATAGCTCTCTCCTTGTGTATAGCTCTCTCCTTGTGTATAGCTCTCTCCTTGTGTATAGCTCTCTCCTTGTGTATAGCTCTCTCCTTGTGTATAGCTCTCCTTGTGTATAGCTCTCCTTGTGTATAGCTCTCTCCTTGTGCATAGCTCTCTCCTTGTGCATAGCTCTCTTCTTGTGTATAGCTCTCTTCTTGTGTATAGCTCTCTCCTTGTGTATAGCTCTATTGTATATAGCTCTATTATTGTATATAGCTCTATTGTATATAGCTCTATTATTGTATATAGCTCTATTGTATATAGCTCTATTATTGTATATAGCTCTCTTCTTGTGTATAGCTCTATTATTGTATATAGCTCTATTGTATATAGCTCTATTATTGTATATAGCTCTATTGTATATAGCTCTATTATTGTGTATAGCTCTCTCCTTGTGTATAGCTCTCTCCTTGTGTATAGCTCTCTCCTTGTGTATAGCTCTCTCCTTGTGCATAGCTCTCTTCTTGTGCATAGCTCTCTCCTTGTGTATAGCTCTCTCCTTGTGCATAGCTCTCTTCTTGTGCATAGCTCTCTCCTTGTGCATAGCTCTCTTGTGCATAGCTCTCTTGTGCATAGCTCTCTTCTTGTGCATAGCTCTCTCCTTGTGCATAGCTCTCTCCTTGTGCATAGCTCTCTCCTTGTGCATAGCTCTCTCCTTGTGCATAGCTCTCTCCTTGTGCATAGCTCTCTTCTTGTGCATAGCTCTCTTCTTGTGTATAGCTCTCTTCTTGTGCATAGCTCTCTTCTTGTGTATAGCTCTCTTCTTGTGTATAGCTCTCTTCTTGTGTATAGCTCTCTTCTTGTGTATAGCTCTCTCCTTGTGTATAGCTCTCTTCTTGTGCATAGCTCTCTTCTTGTGCATAGCTCTCTTCTTGTGTATGGCTCTCTTCTTGTGTATAGCTCTCTTGTGTATGGCTCTCTTCTTGTGCATAGCTCTCTTCTTGTGTATGGCTCTCTTCTTGTGCATGGCTCTCTTCTTGTGTATGGCTCTCTTCTTGTGTATAGCTCTCTTCTTGTGCATAGCTCTCTTCTTGTGCATAGCTCTCTTCTTGTGTATAGCTCTCTCCTTGTGTATAGCTCTCTTCTTGTGTATAGCTCTCTTCTTGTGCATAGCTCTTCGATCTTGTCTCATGTATTTTTTTCCCTTTTGTGTTAGTTAGTTCTGCATCGTTGGGAAATGTTCTTAAGCAAGATTTTCACTGTAAAAGTCTGCACCAGTTGTATTCGGAGTTGTATTCGAATTCATTTTGATTTGTCTCTCTCACTCTCTGTCTCTGTAGACTCTCACCCGTACGCGTCGTCCCTGGTGTGTGCCTTCTTCCTGTCTCTGACTCCAGTGTGGATGGTGATCTCCTCCAAACACCCGGCCAGCCGCACCCTGCTCTACTCCGGCTGGGAGCCTGTCATCACTGCCATGGTCATCAGCAGGTGTGTGGATGCACTCGCTCACTGTCAGAGAGAAGTAGCAACAGACTATTGCACATTCACGTGATCAGAATAATAGCACCATTTAATGTGTGAATGTTCTGTGCTCTGCAGTATCGGAGGTCTCATCTTGGACAAAACAGTGTCTGACCCGAACCTGGCTGGCATCGTGGTGTACACCCCTGTCATTAATGGTGAGACGCAATATCACTGACTGATTAGACACACTGTGCGGGTTTACAATGTGACTGACACACTGTGCGGGTTTACAATGTGACTGACACACTGTGCGGGTTTACAATGTGACTGACACACTGTGCGGGTTTACAATGTGACTGACACACCGTGCGGGTTTACAATGTGACTGACACACTGTGCGGGTTTACAATGTGACTGACACACCGTGCGGGTTTACAATGTGACTGACACTCTGTAAGGGTTTACAATGTGACTGACACACCGTGCGGGTTTACAATGTGACTGACACACCGTGCGGGTTTACAATGTGACGGACACACCGTGCGGGTTTACAATGTGACTGACACACCGTGCGGGTTTACAATGTGACTGACACACTGTGCGGGTTTACAATGTGACTGACACACCTGTGCGGGTTTACAATTTACAATGTGACTGACTGACACCGTGCGGGTTTACAATGTGACTGACACACTGTGCGGGTTTACAATGTGACTGCGGGTTTACAATGTGACTGACACACGGGTTTACAATGTGTGCGGGTTTACAATGTGACGGACACACCGTGCGGGTTTACAATGTGACGGACACACCGTGCGGGTTTACAATGTGACGGACACACCGTGCGGGTTTACAATGTGACGGACACACTGTGGGTTTACAATGTGACGGACACACCGTGCGGGTTTACAATGTGACTGACACACTGTGGGTTTACAATGTGACTGACACACTGTGCGGGTTTACAATGTGACTGACACACTGTGGGTTTACAATGTGACTGACACACTGTGCGGGTTTACAATGTGACTGAGTTTACATTCAAACTTAGTTAGAAAAATATTGAGTAAACGTCTGTCTCTATATCACTGCTATTGTCACCCTCCTCCCATCCTTACCGGGGGACCGTTGCCAAGGCTGTTGCTGGCATTTTGACCAGAAATCAGCTTTTAATTAAACATTGTTAATGAGAGACATTTAACTCGATGGAAGACGGCTGTGTGCCTCTAATCGATGTTACTGCTGAGATGTCAACAAATCAGGAAATGGCTGGGTGATCTAGGAAGTGTGTGTGTGTGTGTGTGTGTGTGTGTGTGTGTGTGTGTGTGTGTGTGTGGGGGGACCACACAGGCAAATGATTCTGGGGCTGTAAGAGGGAGGTTTCATCACCAACCCTGTAACTATCTGTGATTTACAACACATCGTGGTTACTATCTTATAGGGAGGAGGAGATGAATAGACTGAGCCTTTGATGCTTTCACTCTGAACATGCACAGATCCTCTCTTCTAAACTAGAGACTGAATATAAGAAGAGAGATGAGTGAAGCTGGGAAAGGAGAGGGATGGGAGAGGGAAAGGAGACTGGAATGGGATAAAGGAAAATGGAGATCAGATGTGGAGAGGCAGGCAGACAGTCTGTTGTCCCAGAGCTACTCCGATGGGGCGGGAGATAGTGGGAGACGGGACCCCCTGTGGTTTACCCTCAACCCACCCCTCCTCTCCCGCCGTGAGACCCAGTGACCCAAATTACAGCAGCTAGCCCCCCTGCTGAGGTGGAACCACCACACTCCCCAGACCTCTGGAGGGGAGGGAGGAGAGTGATTGAGTGGTGGACTGGAGATGGATGAGGGATGCAATGAAAGTGAGGGATGTGGTGGAATCAGAAGGGGGGGGGTGATTAGGCAGGGAGGAGTGTGAGAGATGAAGAGGGTGGAAAGGGATAAGATTGTGGGGAGAGAGGCGTGAGGAGGGGGGGGGGGAGTTCTATTTAGCCGCAACATGGAGAAGTTACATGTCAGTGGAGAGACGGAGGGGCAGCAAAGATTGGATTAAGTGGCCATAATCTCTGGGCAGCAGAGGTGTCTGTCCTCATTTAGGCCCGCCTGATCAGGATAACAAGCACAGGAGGGGAGATAAGCCCAGCTACCCCAAAATATGCCCCTCCCCAAAACACAACCCCAAATTCTCTTTCTGTCCCTTTCTGTCTCAACGACCACAGCCTCTCTCATCTCCTCCTACTTTCTGTCAGTGTTGTCTGTCTCATTGACCACAGCCTCTCTCATCTCCTCCTCTACTTTCTGTCAGTGTTGTCTGTCTCATACACTATTTTGGGTTGGAGTGGTTGTCTGGTCTGCCCACCTGGAAGCTGTGAGTGTTTCTACATTTCCTGTGCTGCGTGGCTAGACTGCTCTGAGTCACCTGACTGACTGTGTGTGTGGATATACATTGCCTTGTCCTGCTGTTTCCAATGTTCCTCTGCTTGATACAAATTACAATCTATATGAGGAAGCTGAGCAGAATTAGATGGGGCGCACTGTCAGTCTTTGTCCCCCATTTCTCCTTTTTATCTCTGTCCCCCTACTTTCCCTGTCTGTCTATCCCCACCTCTCCCATTTCCCCCTCCTCTCCTCTCTCTCTCTCTCTCCCTCTGTAATGCAGTTATCCCACACAGTAATATGTATTCATTATGTCTCAGACTGTGGTGATGCATCACTGCTGTCTCATGCTCCTTCTGGTTGAGAAAGCCAGGCTGACGTGTTGAGCAATGTACTGAGATGCAACACAGCCAGGCTGCATTCCAAACCAGAACTCACACCCTTCCCTCTGTCCTAATTGATCTGGAAGGACTTGATATGTGAAAGTAATATGACAGAAACTACAGTCTGTCCCTGCTCTTTGGAGGGAGAGGTTGGGTTACCTCAGATCTGTGACTGGAAGGCATCACCGGTTTAGGGAAGGATACAAAGTCCTCGCATTTCTCTCTAACCCTCACTTCCTTTCTATACTCAGCTGCCTCCAGTCAGCTCCAGCCCTAAGCCTGCCTGTTCTGTCTGTTCTCCAGGTATTGGGGGGAACCTGGTAGCCATCCAGTCTAGCCGTATCTCCACTCACCTGCACTTCCACAGTGCTCCTGGGGAGGTACCAGAGGAAGCCAAGGGCTGCTACTACCCCTGCCGCACCTTCTGTGGCACAGGTAAAGCACCTAACCAATACTTAAACTGTGGAAATGTGATCTGTTTTAAACAGGGCATCCTGCAGGACAGATTGTTTAACCTAGAGATAGTTCTCCCCCTCTTCAAGTCCCTCTCGCTGTGATTTTAAGACATAAATTGTAGGTGCTGCAGAAGGTCTACCCCATAATTATCTCCCTAGTCAGTGTTTACGCTGACAGATACACAGGTTAGAAACCGTCTTAGCATCTGTTCTATTGTTAGACTCAGTTGCACAGTTCCAACTCCTCGTCTCCTCTCTCTCAGGAGCCAATCACCGTTCGGCCCAGGTGCTGCTCCTATTGGTGCTCCCGGGTCACCTGATCTTCCTGTACACCATCCACCTGATGAAGAGCGGCCACACCACCCTGACACCTATCTTCATGACCGTCTACCTGGCTGCCGCCCTCTTACAGGTCAGTTGTGTGTGTGTGTGTGTGTGTGTGTGTGTGTGTGTGTGTGTGTGTGTGTGTGTGTGTGGTGTGTGTGTGTGTGTGTGTGTGTGTGTGTGTGTGTGTGTGTGTGTGTGTGTGTGTGTGATGGGGTGGTAGGGGGTAGTTCCTTTGCAAACTACCCATAGTCTGTAAGTTCTTTTTCCAACTGTGACCTTCATCTGAGCTTGAGAATTCACTGGCTGACATGACTTTCTATTAAAAGCTGTTATTTTGCGAGACATTATTATTAGTGTCACTTGTGACACTATCAAAAGCGAGCTTCGTTCAGAGACCCTTTTTCACTCTGCTTTCAAAAGGCTTAAACATAAATGAACCACACGCATGATGAACATCAACTTGAGATGAGATGCTCCTTACTAAGTGACATTTGAAGGGAAATCAGGTGCGGCAGATTGCCTAGTGGTTAAGAGCATTGGGCCAGTAACCGAAACGTCGCTGGTTTGAATCCCCTTGCTCGACTAGGTGAAAAATCTGTCGCCGTGCCCTTGAGCAAGGTACTTAACCCTAATTGCTCCTGTAGATTTCTCTGGATAAGAGCATCTGTAAATGTAGAAATGTGTGTATCCTAAGCATTCCTAAAGCTCTGATTTTATCCCTGAGGAAGTCTGACTTGTGTGTGTTTTACCACTTTGATGGCATTAGGATCGATTATGGAAGCAAAGGCTCAGAATGTGAATTGGTGCTTATACTATCAGGAATGTGTGGTATTTTCTAGGTGCGCGTTTGCTCTCTGCAAACGCACACCTGGTGGATTGTTGTACACAGCAAGGCCTAACTGCCACCCTGGGAGTCTTGGTTCTATACAACTTAGCTTTGACAGTCTGGGTGTCAATGCTTACTCACTGGTCTTTATAGGAAGGAAGACATATGTTAGTTGCCATTTCTACTACATACTATGAGCAGGAGGGTATATGATAACATTAGTACAGTATTGACAGATCGAGAAGAGCAGGCCGTAGTTGTTTTAGAGCAGTGGTTCCAAACCAGGGGTACTAGGACACCTGGGGATACTTGGCCTATCCACAGGGGGTGCTTGAGCATACTCCAGACACCATATAAGCCTACTGGTAAAATGCACATGAGGTGCTACTTCAGAGGTACTCTGGGCAGAGCATTATTCAGTTGGTGGTACAGTAACCAGAAAGGGTTGGGAAGAACTGTTTTAGCGTGTTCAGCCGCGTGTAAATATGTTCGCTCTGTACCTTTAAGAGAAGCAATGAGCAAACCACACTTTGCTGAAGTGAAAGTAAAGTGAAGAGACTTGTAATCAGGCACTGAAACCCTACTCCTCGTCAGATGTCTTGCTACACAACTACGTTGCGTTCTGTCTCTGAGCGCCTTATTAATCTAGGAATCTAAATAAAAGTCAACATCAACACAGGTGAGTTTAAAAAAACATTTACCTGGACAAGTAGTAACATAAACCTCATACCGTAGCATGATCACTTGTTAAATATGTCTGCCTTTGGTAAAGGTATTTTTCACAATTAAGTAGTAAAACGGGCTGGTACCTTTTTTTTTCTCCAAATATTTAAATACAGAAGATTGGTTAGAATTAATATCTGGCTTGCTTGACAACTCTGAATCCATTATTGAGTTGGTTATTTTTAATATAGAGAGCCAACTGAGTCTAGAAAATGCTTTATGGTTTCACCTTTGGTCTCTGTCTAGATATGACCACCTCCAGCAGTCTCCTGTCTGAAGAGCAGTTCCTGTGCTCTATCTGTCTGGATGTGTTCACTGAGCCAGTCTCGATTCCATGTGGACACAACTTCTGCAAGGCCTGTATCAGTGGATACTGGGATACCAGTGACCTGTGCCAGTGTCCATTATGTAAGGAGATTTTCTACAGAGAACCTGTGCTTCGTGTCAACACAACGTTCAGAGAGATTGTAGAGAATTTTAAGGAGATGAGAGTCAGATGTAAAGATGAGTCCCCTGCCAAGCCTGGAGAAGTGTCCTGTGACTTCTGCACTGAGATGAAGCTCAAGGCCCTGAAGTCCTGTCTGGTGTGTCAGACCTCTTACTGTGAGACTCACCTGGAGCCTCATCAGAGAGTCCCAGCCTTAAAGAGACACAAGCTGATCAACCCTGTGGAGAACCTGGAAGACAGGATGTGTAAGAAGCACAACAGACCTCTAGAGCTGTTCTGTAGGAGTGACCAGACTTGTGTGTGTCAATTCTGTACTGAGACAGACCACAAGACTCATGACACGGTCCCTCTAGAGGAGGCGTATGGAGAGAGGAAGGCTGAATTGGGGAAGACTGAGACAGAAGGGCAGCAGATGATCAAGGAGAGACTGAAGAAGGTTCAGGAGATCAAACATTCAGTAGATCTGAGTCAGAAAGATGCAGAGAGGGAGATATCAGACAGTGTACAGGTCTTCACTGCTCTGGTTCGCTCCATTGAGAGAAGACAGGCTGAGCTCATTGAGGTGATTGAAGAGAAGCAGAAAGCAGCAGAGAGGCAGGCTGAAGGGCTCATTAAAGACCTGGAGCAGGAAATCACTGAGCTAAAGAGGAGAAGCACTGAACTGGAGCAGCTCTCACACACTGAGGACCACCTCCACCTCCTACAGAGCTGTCCATCCCTCTGCACCCCTCCACCCACCAAGGACTGGTCTAGAATCAGTGTTCACAGTGATATGTGTGTGGGGACTGTGAGGAGAGCTGTGTCTCAAGTGGAGGAGACTATTTTAAGTGAAGTGAAGATGTTGTGTGATGCTGAGTTGAAGAGGATTCAGCAGTATGCAGTAGATGTGACTCTGGACCCTGATACAGCACATCATGGTCTCATCATATCTGAGGATGGGAAACAGGTGAAACATGGAGATACAAAACAGGATCTCCCAGACTACCCAGAGAGGTTCAATTATTTTGTCTGTGTATTGGGAAAGGAGGACTTGTCCTCAGGGAGATTCTACTATGAGGTGATGGTTAAGGGAAAGACTAAGTGGGATTTAGGAGTGGCCAGAGAGTCCATCAACAGGAAGGGGAGGATCACAGTGAGCGCTGAGAATGGATACTGGACTCTGTGCCTGAGGAATGGAGAATACAACATTCGTGCTAAAGCCAGTGTCCTGCTTTCCCTGAGAGAGAAGCCCCAGAAGGTGGGGGTGTTTGTGGATTATGAGGAGGGTCAGGTCTCCTTTTATGATGTGGAGGCCAGGTCTCATATCTACTCTTTCACTGGCTGCACCTTCACTGAGAAACTATATCCATTCTTCAATCCATGTCTTAATGATGGTGGTAAAAACTCTGCCCCTCTGATCATCTCTCCTGTCAATCAGACAGACTGAGTTTATTCTTAAAGCATAGTTGATGGGCATTCTTTGGAGACTGCAGTGCCATATGAATGTCACATGGTTGTCTATGTCCTTAAACTCCTTAATGATATCTAGTCTCTCTAATTGCTATGGAAAATCAAAGCAGTAAACATATCCCCACTCCTAAGAAGTTGTAATACATAATTCCCTAATAAAATTCTTATAGAAAAGGGTTTCTAGGGTTTTTCTCCCCCATATTTACATGTAATGCCATAGCCTCCCTCTTTCACAGGGGACAATGAGGAATTCTCTCTTTCTCTCAATGATATTTATATGAATCCTTTAAAGTAGCTTGAATCAGGGGAACTTGATTCTTGGTCTGGGGTTGTGGTCTCTGATTGTGCGTGTGGTAAGTCCTCGCATTGCTTTGTATGTCTTTACTGCTTGTGTCAGAGATGCCTTTGTGCAAAAGGGAGAGGTTTGCCCTGGTAGTCCTGGGAGGAGACTTGAAAGAATGTGCATAGGCATGCTTCCCAAAGGAGGGTGTTGCAACTATACACCTAATTTTCAAACGTTGCTATGGGCACAGCCTAACAATGGAAGTGAAGGCTTCGACTTCTGCTTTACTTCCCACCTCGGTGGGTGACACTTGCCAGAGTAAATTATTTTAAGGAGTCAATTTGGAGCATAAAACTCAAGTAGGACTGAACAAGAATAAGTGTTATGTCATATTTATTTAATTCACCTTCGCTAACATTAGCTAGGCCTACTAGTTTGGTTGTAGTAACGTTAGTTGTGTCTGAGTTAAGGGCCATCAACTAAGCCAATAACGATAACTATTGACTAATTTACAGTGCATTCGTAAAGTATTCAGACCCCTTGACTTTTTCCATATTTTTACGTTACAGCCTTATTCCTAAATGGATTAAATAGTTTTTTTCCCCTCCTTAATCTACACACAATACCCCATACATTTTGCAAATGTATTACAAAACTGAAATAGAACATTTACGTAAGTATTCAGACCCTTTACTCAGTACTTTGTTGAAGCACCTTTTGCAGCGATAACAGCCTTGAGTCTTTGGTATGACGCTACAAGCTTGGCACATCTCTATTTGGGGAGTTTCTCCCATTCTTCTCTGCAGATCCTCTCAATCTCTGTCAGGTTGGATGGGGAGTGTCGCTGCACAGCTGCACAGGGTTCAAGTCCAGGCTTTGGAGCAGGTTTTCATCAAGGATCTCTCTGTACTTTGTTCCATTCATCTTTCCCTCAATCCTAACTAGTCTCCCAGTCCCTGCCGCTGATGCTGCCACCACCATGCTTCACCGTAGGGATGGTGCCAGGTTTCCTCCAGACGTGACACTTGGCATTCGGGCCAAAGAGTTCAATGTTGGTTTCATCAGACCAGAGAATCTTGTTTCTTATGGTCGGAGAGTCTTTAGGTGTCTTTTAGCAAACTCCAAGTGTGCTTTCATGTGCCTTTTACTGAGGAGTAGCTTCCGCCTGGCCACTCTACCATAAAGGCCTGATTGGTGGAGTGCTGCAGAGATGGTTGTCCTTCTGGAAGGTTCTCCCATCTCCCCAGAGGAACTCTGGTACTCTGTCAGTGAGACCCTCAGGCCCTTCTCTACCAATTGCTCAGTTTGGCCGGGAGGCCAGCTCTAGGAAGAGTCTTGGTGGTTCCAAACTTCTTCCATTTAAGAATGATGGAGGCCACTGTGTTCTTGTGGCCCTTCAATTCAGCAGACATTTTATGGTACCCTTCCCCAGATCTGTGCCTTGACACAGTCCTGTCTCGGAGCTCTACGGACAATTCCTTGGACCTCATGTCTTTGTTTTTACTCTGACATGCATTGTCAACTCTGGGACTTTATATAGACAGCTGTGTGCCTTTCCAAATCATGTCCAATCAATTGAATTTACCACAGGTGGACTCAAATTGTAGAAACCTCTCAAGGAGGATTAATAGAAACCTGATGCACCTGAGCTCAATATCCTGAGGTCAATAGCAAAGGGTCTGAATAATTATTTTTTTATTTTAATTTAACTAGGTTAGGAACAAATTCTTATTTACAATGACGGCCTACCGGGGAACAGTGGGTTAACTGCCTTGTTCAGGGGCAGAACGACAGATTTTTACCTTGTCAGCTCTGGGATTCGATCTTGCAACGCTCTAGTCCAACGCTCTAACCACTAGTCTACCTGCCACTCCAAACACACCCTGAAAGCACCGAATGGACTTGAATACTTATGTAAATAAGGTATTCCTGTTTTTTATTTGTAATTGATTTGCTCAAATTTTTAAACCTGTTTTTGCTTTGTCAGTATGGGGTATTGTGTGTAGATTGCTGAGGAAATTGATTATTTTAATCCATTTTAGAATAAGTCTGTAAAGTAACAATGTGGAAAACGTCACAGGGTCTGAATACTTTCCGAATGCACTGTATAAAACGTTGGTGAGCATCCACACTCTAGGAAAGTTTATCGTTCTACAGTCCTACACCTGTCAATCAACTGATCAATGCATCCTACTGCATGCTCCATATTAATAAGGTGGTAACACAAGCCCATTCAGTGCTTTCAGGGTGTGTTCATTGTCATAGTGACAACTGCAAATAATGTCAATGTACATGTAGGCCTAATAACAAAAGGTATATGCAGTTCCTTCAGAAAGTATTTTTCCCCATGGCTTTTCTACATTTTGTGTTAGACGGAATTTAAAATGGATTAAATGTAGATGTTGTGTCACTGGCCTACACACAGTACCCCATAATGTCAAATTGGAATTCAAATTCTTGTTATGGAAAGTCCAAATAAGTTCAGGAGTAAAAATGTGCTTATCAAATCGCATAATAAGTTGCATGGATTCGTTGTTCAATAATAGTGGTTAACATTAAAAAAAATGTAATCACTACCCCGTCTCTGTACCCCACGCATATAATTAGCATTATGGTTCCTCAATCGAGTAGTTAATTTCAAAATGCAGATACAACCACAAAGACCAGGGACGTTTTTCAATGCTTCACAATGAAGGGCAACTGTTGGTAGAAGAAGAAAAAAAGAAGCAGATACTGATTTCCTTTCAGCATGGTGAAGTTATTAGTTAGGATTTGGATGTAGTATCACTACACCAGGTCACTACCAGTGGTGTGTACTCATGTACACCAAGGGAAGCCAGGCTTCCCCAAAACATTTACCAATAAAAATAGCACAAAATAATTGAGTCTCTCTGTGTTGAATTCATAATTAATAAATTCATACATTGTGCCCCTGGCCCGCGAGGATGGAAGTTTGATATATATAAGTCGGACGTTTACATACACTTAAGTTGGAGTCATTAAAACTCGTTTTTCAACCACTCCACACATTTCTTGTTAACAAACTGTAGATTTGGCAAGTCGGATAGGACATCTACTTTGTGCATAACAAAAGTAATTTTTCCAACAATTGTTTGCAGATAGATTATTTCATTTATAATTCACTGTATCACAATTCCAGTGGGTCAGGAGTTTACATACACTAAGTTGACTGTGCCTTTTAAACAGCTTGGAAAATTCCAGAAAATGATGTCATGGCTTTAGAAGCTTCTGATAGGCTAATTGACATCATTTGAGTCCATTGGAGGTGTACCTGTGGATGTATTTCAAGGCCTACCTTCAAACTCAGTGCCTCTTTGCTTGACATCATGGGAAAATCAAAAGAAATCAGCCAGGACCTCAGAAAATAAAATAATTGTTCACCTCCACAAGTCTGGTTCACCCTTGGGAGCAATTTCCAAATGCCTGAAGGTAAACAATAGTTCATCACAAACAATGGTACGCAAGTATAAACACCATGGGACCACACAGCCATCATACCGCTCAGGAAGGAGACGCGTTCTGTCTCCTAGGGATGAATGTACTTTGGTGCGAAAAGTGCAAATCAATCCCAGAACAGCAGCAAAGGGCCTTGTGAAGATTCTGGAGGAAACAGGTACGAAAGTATCTATATCCACAGTAAATCTAGTCCTATATCAACAACAAGGAAGAAGCCACTGCTCCAAAACTGCCATAAAAAAGCCAGACTACGGTTTGCAACTGCACATGGGGACAAAGATCGTACTTTTTGGAGAAATGTCCTCTGGTCTGAAGAAACAAAAATAGAACTGTTTGACCATAATGACCATCGTTATGTTTGGAGGAAAAAGGGGGATGCTTGCAAGCCGAAGAACACCATCCCAGCCGTGAAGCATGGGCGTGGCAGCATCATGTAGCTCTAACTCCAAAAAGTCTTGGGACACTGTAAAGTCCATGGAGAAATAAGAGCACCTCCTCCCAGCTGTCCACTGCACTGAGGCTAGGAAACACTTTCACTACTGATAAATTCACGACAATTGAGAATTTCAATAAGCATTTCTCTTCATGCTTTCCTCCTGGCTACCCCACCCCGGCCAACAGCTCCGCACCCCACGCAGCTACTTGCCCAAGCCTCCCCGCTTCTCCTTCACCGAAATCCAGATAACAGATGTTCTGAAAGAGCTGCAAAACCTGGACCTGTACAAATCAGCTGGGCTAGAAAATCTGGACCATCTCTTTTTAAAATTAACCGCCGCCATTGTTGCAACCCCTATTACTAGTCTGTTCAACCTCCCTTTCGCATCGTCCGAGATTCCTAAAGATTGGAAAGCTGCCGCGGTCATCCCCCTCTTCAAAGGGGGTGACACTCTAGACCCAAACTGCTACAGACCTACAGTGGGGCAAAAAAGTATTTAGTCAGCCACCAATTGTGCAAGTTCTCCCACTTAAAAAGATGAGAGGTCTGTAATTTTCATCATAGGTACACTTCAACTATGACAGACAAAATTAGAAGAAAAAAATCCAGAAAATCACATTGTAGGATTTCTTAATGAATTTATATGCAAATTATGGTGGAAAATAAGTATTTGGTCACCTACAAACAAGCAAGATTTCTGGCTCTCACAGACCTGTAACTTCTTCTTTAAGAGGCTCCTCTGTCCTCCAATCGTTACCTGTATTAATAGCACCTGTTTGAACTTGTTATCAGTATAAAAGGCACCTGTCCACAACCTCAAACAGTCACACTCCAAACTCCACTATGGCCAAGAACAAAGAGCTGTCAAAGGACACCAGAAACAAAATTGTAGACCGGCACCAGGCTGGGAAGACTGAATCTGCAATAGGTAAGCAGCTTGGTTTGAAGAAATCAACTGTGATAATCTCCCTCGATCTGGGGCTCCACGCAAGATCTCACCCCGTGGTGTCAAAATGATCACAAGAACGATGAGCAAAAATCCCAGAAACCACACGGGGGGACCTAGTGAATGACCTGCAGAGAGCTGGGACCAAAGTAACAAAGCCTACCATCAGTAACACACTACCTGCCAGGGACTCAAATCCTGCAGTGCCAGACGTGTCCCCCTGCTTAAGCCAGTACATGTCCAGGTCCGTCTGAAGTTTGCTAGAGAGCATTTGGATGATCCAGAAGAAGATTGGGAGAATGTCAGATGAAACCAAAATATAACTTTTTGGTAAAAACTCAACTCGTCGTGTTTGGAGGACAAAGAATGCTGAGTTGCATCTAAAGAACACCATACCTACTGTGAAGCATGGGGGTGGGAACATCATGCTTTGGGGCTGTTTTTCTGCAAAGGGACCAGGACGACTGATCAGTGTAAAGGAAAGAATGAATGGGGCCATGTATCGTGAGATTTTGAGTGAAAACCTCCTTTCATCAGCAAGGGCATTGAAGATAAAATGTGGCTGAGTCTTTCTGCATGACAATGATCCCAAACACACCACCCGGGCAACGAAGGAGTGGCTTCATAAGAAGCATTTCAAGGTCCTGGAGTGGCCTTGCCAGTCTCCAGATCTCAACCCCATAGAAAATCTTTGGAGGGAGTTGAAAGTCTGTGTTGCCCAGCAACAGCCCCAAAACATCACTGCTCTAGAGGAGATCTGCATGGAGGAATAGGCCAAGATACCAGCAACAGTGTGTGGAGACTTACAGAAAACGTTTGACCTCTGTCATTACCTAAAAAAGGGTATATAACAAAGTATTGAGATTAACTTTTGTTATTGACCAAATACTTATTTTCCACCATAATTTGCAAATAAATTAATAAAAAATCTTACAATGTGATTTTCTGGGGGAAAAAATCTAATTTTGTCTGTCATAGTTGAAGTGTACCTATGATGAAAATTACAGGCCACATCTTTTTAAGTGGGAGAACTTGCACAATTGGTGGCTGACTAAATACTTTTTTGCCCCACTGTATATCCATCCTGCCCTGCCTTTCTAAAGTCTTCGAAAGCCATGTTAACAAACAGATCACTGACCATTTCGAATCCCACCGTACCTTCTCCACTGTGCAATCCTGTTTCCGAGATGGTCACGGGTGCACCTCAGCCATGCTCAAGGTACTAAACTATATCATAGCTGCCATCGATAAAAGACAGTACTGTGCAGCCGTCTTCGTCGACCTGGCCAAGGCTTTCGACTCTGTCAATCACCGTATTCTTATCGGGAGACTCAACAGCCTTAGTTTCTCAAATAACTGCCTCGCCTTGATCACCATCTACTTCTCAGACAGAGTTCAGTGTGTCAAATCGGAGGGCTTGTTGTCTGGACATCTGGCAGTCTCTATGGGGGTACCACAATGTTCAATTCTCGGGCTGACTCGTTTTTTCTGTATATATCAATGATGTCGCTCTTGCTGCATATGATTCCTTGATCCACCTCTACGCAGACGACACAATTCTGTATACATCTGGCCCTTCTTTGGACACTGTTAACAAACCTCCAAACGAGCTTCAATACCATACAACACTCCTTCCATGGCCTCCAACTGGTCTTAAACGCTAGTAAAACTAAATGCATGCTCTTCAACCGATCGCTGCCCGCACGCCAGATTAGCATCACTACTCTGGACAGTTCTGACTTAGAATATGTGGACAAGTACACTACCTAGGAGTCTGGCTAGACTGTAAACTCTCCTTACAGACTCATATTAAGCATCTCCAATCCAAAATTAAATCTAGAATCGGCTTCCTATTTTGCAACAAAGCCTCCTTCACTCACGCTGCCTAACATACCCTTGTAAAGCTGACTATCCTACTGATCCTCGACTTTGGCGATGTCATTTACAAAATAGCCTCCAACACTCTACTCAGCAAACTGGATGCAGTCTATCACAGTGCCATCTGTTTTGTCACCAAAGCCCCATATACCACCCAGAACTGCAACCTTGTATGCTCTCGTCGACTGGCCCTCGCTACATATTCATCACCATACCCACTGGCTCCAGGTCATCTATAAGTCTTTGCTAGATAAAGCTCCGACCTTATCTCAGCTCACTGGTCACCATAACAACACCCACCCATAGCACGTGCTCCAGCAGGTATATCTCACTGGTCGTCCCCAAAGCCAACACCTCAATTGGCCGCCTTTCCTTCCAGTTCTCTGCTGCCAATGATTGGAACGAATTGCAAAAATCACTGAAGTTGGAGACTTATATCTCCCCCACTAACTTCAAGCATCAGCTATCTGAGCAGCTTACTGATCGCTGCAGCTGTACACAGCCAATCTGTAAATAGCCCATCTAATTACCTACCTCGTCCCCATATTGTTTTTATTTACTTTCTTTTGCACATCAGTATTTCTACTTGCACATCATCATCATCTGCACATCTATTACTCCAGTGTTCACTTGCTAAATTGTAATTACCTCGCTACTATGGCCTATTTATTGCCTTACCTCCTTACGCCATTTGCACACACTGTATATAGATTTTTCCATTGTGTTATTGACTGTACTTTGGTTTATCCCACGTGTAACTCTGTTGTTTTTTGTCGCACTGCTTTGCTTTATCTTGGCCAGGTCGCAGTTGTAAATGAGAACTTATTCTCAACTGGCCTACCTGGTTAAATTAAGGTTAAATTTAAAAAATCATTGTATTATACTAATCATAGGTTATTTGTTGAAATGGTGGAGGCAGCTCCTGTTTTCTTTGCAACTTGCGGTAACACTCTGGTTCTAAATCAATAGTTTAGTGGTGCGAAAATATTGGAAACATTAACTTGCTTGTGCAATACTATAGGTCATGTAACTAACTGTTTGTTATCTGCAATTAGCTTTTTGGAATTCACCGTACAGAGATTGCTCTCTGGTTTTGTGATGAAGTAAAGGTGTGGTTGAATTTATTCTGCCACTGTGTCTACTTATTGTCTCAGCCTTAGGCCTATATATCACGGTAGCAAGGGATGTGAACTAACAGGTTATAGTGCAAACAACGCAATTATCGCAACACAAAGGTTGTAATATGGCTTTTTTTATGGCTTGGCTTCCCTAGGGATTTTACCCACGCACTGCTACTGGTCATTACAAAGATACAGGCATCCTGTCTAACTCAGTTGCCGAAGAGGAAGAAAACTGCTCAGGGATTTCACCATGAGACCAATGGTGGTTATAAAACAGTTAGAGTTTAGTGTTTGATATGAGAGAACTGAGGATGGATCAACAACATTGAAGTTACTAAAAATAGTAACCTAAATGACAGAGTGAAAAGGAAGCCTGTACAGAATAAAAATATTCCAAAACATAAATCCTGTTTGCAATTAAGCACTAAAGTAAAACTGCAAAAAATGTGGCAAAGAAATTACATTTTTGTACTGAATACAAAGTGTTTTGTTTGGGGCAAATACAACACATCACTGAGTACCACTCTTCATATTTTCAAGCATGGTGGTGGCTGCATCATGTTATGGGTATGCTTGTCATCGGCAAGAACTATGGAATGTTTTAGTTTAAAAAAAATAAATGGAATTTAGCTATAAGCACAGAGAAATTAACCTTTTCAGCAGAACAATAACCTAAATCACAAGGCCAAATCTACACGGGTTGCTCAGCAAGCTGACATTGAATGTTCTTGAGTGGCTTAGTCACAGTTTTGACTTAAATTGGCTTGAAAATCTATGGTAATACTTGAAAATGCTGTAGAGCAATTATCAACAATCAACTTGACAGAGCTTAAAGAAATGTAGAAAGAATAATGGTCAAATATTGTACAATCCAGTTGGCAAAGCTCTTGGAGACTTAGCCATAGACTCACAGCTGTGATCGCCACCAAAGGTGCTTCTACAAAGTATTTACTCGTGTGTGAATTCGCATGTAAATGAGATTTCTGTATTTCATTTCTTTTTAATTAGCTACATTTTCTAAAAACATGTTTTCACTTTGACATTATGGGGTATTGTGTGTAGATGGGTGAGATAAATATTTAATCCATTTAAATTCAGGTTGTGTAACAACAAAATGTGGAATACAGTGCCTTGCGAAAGTATTCGGCCCCTTGAACTTTGCGACCTTTTGCCACATTTCAGGCTTCAAACATAAAGATATAAAACTGTATTTTTTTGTGAAGAATCAACAACAAGTGGGACACAATCATGAAGTGGAACGACATTTATTGGATATTTCAAACTTTTTTTAACAAATCAAAAACTGAAAAATTGGGCGTGCAAAATTATTCAGCCCCCTTAAGTTAATACTTTGTAGCGCCACCTTTTGCTGCGATTACAGCTGTAAGTCGCTTGGGGTATGTCTCTATCAGTTTTGCACATCGAGAGACTGAAATTCTTTCCCATTCCTCCTTGCAAAACAGCTCGAGCTCAGTGAGGTTGGATGGAGAGCATTTGTGAACAGCAGTTTTCAGTTCTTTCCACAGATTCTCGATTGGATTCAGGTCTGGACTTTGACTTGGCCATTCTAACACCTGGATATGTTTATTTTTGAACCATTCCATTGTAGATTTTGCTTTATGTTTTGGATCATTGTCTTGTTGGAAGACAAATCTCCGTCCCAGTCTCAGGTCTTTTGCAGACTCCATCAGGTTTTCTTCCAGAATGGTCCTGTATTTGGCTCCATCCATCTTCCCATCAATTTTAACCATCTTCCCTGTCCCTGCTGAAGAAAAGAAGGCCCAAACCATGATGCTGCCACCACCATGTTTGACAGTGGGTATGGTGTGTTCAGGGTGATGCGCTGTGTTGCTTTTACACCAAACATAACGTTTTGCATTGTTGCCAAAAAGTTCAATTTTGGTTTCATCTGACCAGAGCACCTTCTTCCACATGTTTGGTGTGTCTCCCAGGTGGCTTGTGGCAAACTTTAAACAACACTTTTTATGGATATCTTTAAGAAATGGCTTTCTTCTTGCCACTCTTCCATAAAGGCCAGATTTGTGCAATATACGACTGATTGTTGTCCTATGGACAGAGTCTCCCACCTCAGCTGTAGATCTCTGCAGTTCATCCAGAGTGATCATGGGCCTCTTGGCTGCATCTCTGATCAGTCTTCTCCTTGTATGAGCTGAAAGTTTAGAGGGACGGCCAGGTCTTGGTAGATTTGCAGTGGTCTGATACTCCTTCCATTTCAATATTATTGCTTGCACAGTGCTCCTTGGGATGTTTAAAGCTTGGGAAATCTTTTTGTATCCAAATCCAGCTTTAAACTTCTTCACAACAGTATCTCGGACCTGCCTGGTGTGTTCCTTGTTCTTCATGATGCTCTCTGCGCTTTTAACGGATCTCTGAGACTATTACAGTGCAGGTGCATTTATACGGAGACTTGATTACACACAGGTGGATTGTATTTATCATCATTAGTCATTTAGGTCAACATTGGATCATTCAGAGATCCTCACTGAACTTCTGGAGAGAATTTGCTGCACTGAAAGTAAAGGGGCTGAATAATTTTGCACGCCCAATTTTTCAGTTTTTGATTTGTTAAAAAAGTTTGAAATATCCAATAAATGTTGTTCCACTTCATGATTGTGTCCCACTTGTTGTTGATTATTCACAAAAAAAATACAGTTTTATATCTTTATGTTTGAAGCCTGAAATGTGGCAAAAGGTCGCAAAGTTCAAGGGGGCCGAATACTTTCGCAAGGCACTGTAATCTGTGAAAGAAGTTGACTAGCTTGCTTGCCAGTCCAGGCTACCTCCAGACACAAGACCTTGTTAGACCGTTTCAAGCTATCTAAAACAGTGAGTGACTAGCTGTTTCGGCAGTGTGAAAGTACAAACACTTCCCACGTTCGAACACACACGCAAACACAAACATATACACAAGAGACACCCAAAGAACGCCTATAAAACACATCTTGTTCAGTCGCTATTTCTAATGAGGATAATTGAAAGGCTAAATGGTTATGTGTAGCTCAGCTGGTAGAGCATGATGTTTGCAACCCCAGGGTTGTGGGTTCGATTTCCACTGGGGACCAGTACAAAAATGTATGCACTCACTAGTGTAAGTCTCTCTGGGTAAGAGCATCTGCTAAATGACTCAAATGTAAATCAGGATGTTCTGCCCCCTTTGACCTCCGACTCAGCTCATCAGATTGTCTTACATTACATGAAACTAAATAAAATGTCTTCGTCACTGAAGCTCCTTTCAAATATGCCCCAACAATCACCCCTCTTTCAAAGTCACAGATCTCTTCTTCTAGCCATGGTAGCCAAAATAATGTGCAACTGGGCCTGACCAGCATTTTTATACGTGACCCTATGCAGATATGATGTGTGGAAGCACCTGCTTTCAATATACTTTGTATCCCTCATTTATTCAAGTGTTTCATTTTATTTTGGCGGTTACCTGTATGTTCCTTTTTGAGAGCTGCCATAAGCAGACAGGCAGGCAAAGAGGGGGCTGTTGACGTTACTATGCTGAAGTAAAAGTAAAGTGGAGATGCTTCTATATCAGACACGAAACTAAACTTCCCGGTTCTTCAGAAATCTCTATACAACTACGCAGTGTCTTTTATTCCCGTGGTTCTCTAATTAATCTAAGGGCAATAAGAACGGAGTCAACATCAACAGACGCACTCTGTTTGCCTGGACAAGATCAAGTGAACTTTGCTGTGAACATGGCTTCTCCTGTTTTCTTAAATTTTGAACATGTGTATTTGGTTTAACTTCTAGAGGACTTTTTTAGAGGATTAGTTTATTTCTCCCATATTTCCCCCTGGATATGTTCACTGAGCCTGTATCTATTCCATGTGGACACAACTTCTGCAAGGCCTGTATCAGAGGATGCTGGGATACCAGTGACCTGTACCAGTTTATGTAAGGATAAGTTCTATAGAGAACCTGAGCTTTGTGTCAACACAACATTCAGAGAGATTGTAGAGAATTTTAGGAAGATGAGTCAGAGGTAAAGATGAGTCCCCTGCCAAGCCTGGAGAAGTGTCCTGTGACTTCTGCACTGAGATGAAGCTCAAGGTCCTGAAGTCCTGTCTGGTGTGTCAGACCTCTTATTGTGAAACTCACCTGGAGCCTCATCAGAGAGTCCCAGCCTTAAAGAAACACAAGCTGATCAGGAGAACCTGGAAGACAGAATGTGTAAGAAGCACGAGAGACTCCGGGAGCTGTTCTGTAAGGACTGACCAGACGTGTGTTTGTGTCTTGTGCTTGAAAACAGACCACATGACTCATGACACTGTCCCTCTAGAGGAAGAGTATGGAGAGAAGATGGCTGAACTGGGGAAGACCGAGGCAGAAGTACAGAAGATGATCAAGGAGAGACTGAAGAAGGTTCAGGAGATCAAACATTCAGTAGATCTCAGCAAGAGAGAAGCAGAGAGGGAGATCTCAGACAGTGTACAGGTCTTCACTGCTCTGGTTCGCTCCATTGAGAGAAGACAGGCTGAGCTCATTGAGGTGATTGAAGAGAAGCAGAAAGCAGCAGAGAGGCAGGCTGAAGGGCTCATTAAAGACCTGGAGCAGGAAATCACTGAGCTACAGAGGAGAAGCACTGAACTGGAGCAGCTCTCACACTGAGGACCACCTCCACCTCCTACAGAACTTACCATCCCTCTGTACCCCTCCACCCACCAAGGACTGGTCTAGGATCAGTGATCTGTGTGTGAAGACTGTAAGGAGAGCTGAGAATTGCTGTCCTCTTATGCCCCAGTAATAATATCAGTGGTGAAAACTCTGCCCCTCTGATCATCACCCCTGTCAATCACCCAACATGATTTTTAATGTCACAACTAAGTGTCAGTCTTGAAGAGACGGTAGTGTGAAATTCAATTCATCTTAAATAAAGTAGGATTTATTGTATTTACATGTGATGCAGTTATCCCCCCCTCCATGCCTGCTATAAAGTAAAGAATACCTTGTTTGTCTGAGAACATGTATCTCTGCAGAGAGGACAGTGGTATCTTTCAACTAAACTGCTGGTCCTAAATTGCTTCAATGTTTCTGTGGTTATGTAAATAGACGTGTTGCCCTATGCTTGTGAGCAACCCCAGTGTGCAGTGCCTGTTCAGGCTGTTCTCTCTCTCTCTCTCTGAGGAGTGGAAAGTTACCTGTGCTGTGTTTGCTCAGGGTGTTATCTCCGAGTCAGCAGCTCTCGCTCTCGCTCTCTAACACATCCTCAGCTGCTGCACTCGACTCTGCCCTCTACTAAGAACGGTGTGTTCTCTCTGAGAATTCAACCTATCCCAGTCTCCCTCTACTTTAGAGAATTCCCTTTGCTTTCCCACACTTTCCTTGGTAGAATTCTTTAAATGGGGCTTCAATGGTTTCAGAGATGGCGTCATGCAATTCCGGCTGTGCCTTTCCCACCTCTCAAGTCTGACATGGACACTACAGAGAGGCCCATCCAGGATCATCAATGTCTTCCACAATTAGTTAGATCAAAGTAGATCGCTAGAGTGAAGGAACATTTTGTTCTCTGAATAGAGCCTTGAATTGTACATCATGTCTCATACAATCATTGGTTCCTGTAGGTGCTGGGTAGAGATATGAGGGGGAGACGGTCATGACCCCCTCCTTAGACCTTTTGGCAGAACGCCCAGAATATGTTCTATAAGTAAAGATGGGAGACGTTGCCAATGTCGTGGAAATTTCCTCTATTTACCAAATCATGGGAGCAAACCACACACACAAGTCAGAGTTAGTTATCAAAGTCCATCTTTAATTATATGAGCTCTATAGCATTTTCTGTGACTCTCAACAGTTCAGTATCTCTACTGAAAAGTTGAGAGTCCCCACACAATGGTGAATGGAATCCTTTATAGCGAACATCCACCCTCCCTAGACGACATGACAATCCACAGGTCCCAGGAACTTACACAAAGAAATACTTTACTTCAGAGAGGAGTATCTCCTAGCCAGACAGAGTTGGCTATAAATTATTGTTCAGTTTTGTCTCCTTTCTCAAACTCAGAACCATAAACCAATCCTCCATGTCAACAGGCATATATCAAATTGTCATTTAGATGCAACCAATTCTAAATGCAACCAATCCTGGACAAGCTCACGGAGAGGAGAGTGAGGCTATAGGTTAAGATAAAAGGGAGCATGAGAATGATTCCAGACACTGCCATCCTCCTTTTCCCTGATGGGAAAAGTAGGGTGTGACTGGCACACACACAGTGGAGCAAAAGATATGTTTACACATGATGACACTTTGACCTCTCCCCTCTCTGCGGCCCATGCAACTTAGTCTTGACATAGAACAGATAACTGCAACCCCGCCACAGTATTATACAAAAATACCATTCTGATGAGAAGTAGCTTACAAACATATGATGAATATAAAACATCTTACATATGTTACCAACAAATTCTGATTATTTCCACAACACCAGACACATGCAGGAACCAAACATGAATTATGAATAACTAATAAGCTAAATTGTGCAAATATGCAGTGCATATTCAGACTGCTTGACTTTTTCCACATTTTGTTTCCTCATCCATCTACACACAATATCCCATAATGACAAAGCATTAAGTTTGTTGGAACCTTTCATTTAAGATTGACTTCAGGTGTCCCTGGTGGTAATTTCCACAACACAAGCTAAACACGTCATTTCAAATGTTAGTGTGTAATTGAGATGGGACAGAGGAGCATCATGATCTTCACCATTGTCTTACCGCGCAGCGGTCTAAGGCACTGCATCTCAGTGCAAGAGGCGTCACTACAGACCCTGGTTCGAATCCAGACTGTATCACATCCGGCTGTGATTGGGAGTCCCATAGGGCGGCGCACAATTGTCCCAGCGTCGTCCAGGGTAGGCCGTCATTGTAAATAAGAATTTGTTCTTAATCCAGGTTTGGCCGGGGTAGGCCGTCACTGTAAATAAGAATTTGTTCTTAACTGACTTTCCTGGTTAAATCCATTTGAGTCAGAATCTATATCTATGGACCCATCTCCTAATTTCTTACCATGTCCTAATCGGGTCAAAGTTCTGTACCAGAAGTGCTGCTAATTTTACCAGGCTGGTCCATTAAGAACAAATTCTTATTTACAATGACGGCCCGGCAAGAGGCCTCCTGTGGGGCAGGGGCCTGGATTTAAAAATAATACTACTAATTTGAAAGTAAGAAGACGGACAACACAGATGGAAGACACTTGAAGGGAGACCTATGGCAACAACACAACCTGGTACAAACCTTAAGGGCAGACAACAGCACGAAGTACAGAAAAGGCAGAGACCAAGTACATCACACAAAACAGCTACAAATGACAATGAGTGTCCAAAACTATCTAGTTTAAGTGTTTTGCAGATCGTTCCAGTCGCTAGCTGCAGCGAACTGGAAAGAGGAGCGTCCCAGGGATGTGTTAGCTTTGAGGACCTTTAACAGAATGTGACTGGAAAATCAGGTGTTGTATGTAGAGGAGGAGGGTTGCAAAAAGTACCTTAGATAGGGGGAGTGATGCCTAAGAGAATTTTAGAAATGAGCAGAGGATCTTGCGTTGAGTATGTAGAGATGGCCAGTTAACAGAGGAGTATAGAGAGCAATGATGTGTCCTATACATTTGTGGCAAATCTGATGGTAAAGAACATCTAGCCGCTCGAGCACCGTTACTGGCCGATCTGTATATTACGTCTCCGTAATCTAGCATGGGTAGGATGCTCATCTGAATCAGGGTTAGTTTGTCAGATGGGGTGAAGGAGGAGCGATGTATGTTACAGAAACCCTAGATGTAACCTTAGCCTACAACCTGGTTATGTGCTCCTTGAAGGACAAAGTACTGTCTAGCCAGAATTGGCTGGTGTGAAAAGGGATGGCAGGGAGAAAGAGGTATCAGATAGGTATGTTTCTGTTGTGCTTATTAATTATTCTGGCATTTCACATCAGTTTTCCAAGCAAATATATTCAAAGCACACACTTGAAAACAAACAAAGACACTCGCTTTAGACCAAACACATCCAAAGCGTTTCCTGTGTAAATCTTTTTAATTAGAAAGATGGAGACAAAGGACTGATGCAGGATCCCATCCAGCCGCATGACATCAAACGGTGTCTGGTTCCATTCTGGAGAGTCTTCTCCTCTGCTCTCTTCTCTGCATTGATTAGACCGCTCTCGTTAGTACTGTTATGGTGAAAGGGGAGGTTGGACGTCGTTCTCTCTGCTTGTCTTTCTGTCGATTGTCTCCTAAAATGTATTTAGACAACGCAATTTGGATTTGGGGAGAGTTTTTAAACTCTTCTGTTGATTGGCTGTGTGGTATGGGTGTGTCAAAGGGGTATTTGGTGGACAGTGACACTCAATAAAAGGACAGAGGGGAAAGAAGATTGAACTTGATAGACCGGGACAAGGAGAGAGGGTCTTAAGAGAAAGAGGAAGTGTTTGATTCACTGCTTTATCACAAGGAGTAAAGTCAGTGTTATTTCAGGCTATCTACTTTGCACGCTACACACTGTGTGACGAGGCAAATAGACTTTGTCGTGTGACCCTTGGGGGTTTCCATACTTAACGCGTTCTGCATAGAGACAGACATTTCAAAGCCATCATTGTTAGAATCCTAGATGGACCGAGAAATTCAGACACACCTATGAAACACACATTGTTACAAATAATTCCCTCTTTATCCCAAGATAGTATATGCTTCTTGTGAATTTGGTATTTGAAATGATCCATTTCCTTTACACATGGTTATCAGTTGAATGCTTGGTTGTATTCCTTATAGTATAGCTGTCATACTGGCCCTCTGTCTCTGGTCGGGCTAATTACAGTGGGCAGCGTTTCAAGCTCTTTGTTTGTTGGACAGTGAAACAGGAATAAAACCAACCACTGGCAGACAGTTTCTTTTCTCTAAAATGGCCCAGCACTCATCTTATGCTCTCTCTCTCTCTCTCTCTCTCATTCCTCTCTTTCTCTCTCCCTCTTTCTCTCTCTCTCTTATTCCTCGGCTCAGTTTTCTTTGTGTTTCCATGGTGTTTCTTAGAAAATGTCTGTAAAGAGGTGTGTATAATGTGGCTTTTTGGCAATTTCTCTCCCTCGCTTCAACGTCTCGGTGGGACGCCACTATGCTTTGTGAATCATGCGCGTATGTGTGCATCTGCTTGTATTGGGGGTGTGATGTCTTGCCATCAGGAATAGCTTACATTAATTTACACCTGATATTAATTGTGTTGCTGTTTGATAGGTTTTTAAGCTATCAGCGCTCTCTCATTCCCTCTCCCTCCCTTTTATTACGTTACTCTTGTACAGATTTACATTATGTAAAGTCATTCTGTATATTAAACTCTCTCTCTCGCTCTGTGTGTGTGTGCCTCTCAGGTGTTCCTGTTGCTGTGTATAGCAGACTGGATGGTGTACTCTATGTGGCGTAGTGGTAAAGACCCAGACAGTTTCTCCATCCCCTACCTGACCGCCTGGGCGACCTCCTGGGCACCGCTCTCCTGGCCCTCAGCTTCCAATTCCTGTGGTACATCGGCGACCAGGACAGTGACGTGGGTGACTGAGATGACCCCTGATCCCTGGCAGAGGGGTCACGCCCGTGCCTCTACCCCTGACCCAGAACCCCTACCCCTTCTCTTATGCCTTGCGGGGTTGTTCCCGTTGAGGCAGTTTGCCTCACGCTATTGGTCGCTGGAACAATCCTCTGCCTTTCCTATTGTGCAGAGTAGCACTTAACACTATGCTGATTGAGCCAATGAGGAGCTCCAGATGTTCATTTGGAAGAAAAGAAAAACAATATTATTTGGAAAGACATTTCTATGCATCTGGTTCCTTTTTTCCATTCAACCAATGACACTGCATTCTAAAAAATCTTTTGCTTTTTACAGTGCAATTTATTAAGAGATTTGACCGTTGTTGTTTCGTTGCAACAAGTCACTTAGTGGACACTGCAAATTTAGCAGGAAGCCTTCAGTTAGTGAGATCAATGGGCTGCATTGTTTAGTCCTGACAGAGGGGAGACACATGGACAGACAGGGTGGAGAAAGGCCAGGTTACTGGAGGTACACAACTCTGTCCCTGGACAGCTGGGGCCAGGGTTTGCAGGGTTAGTCACTGGATCAGGTGTTTTAGAACTGGGATGGAACAAAAGCCTGCACACTATGTTGTTACAGAATAGTATTGCCTTCCCCTGGTCCCAAGCTTTATACAGTCTATACCAGAGCACTGAGGCTACTCTCAGCCCAGACGATATGCATCTCACTCTCTGTGGATGCACTTCATACAGTCTTTCATTAAGGTCAGTCACAGATTGAACCTCAGTTGTTAATCTATTTGGGGTTTCATGTGGCCATCTGTACCCTTAGTTTTGTTTCGCATGATCACAAGGAAGGACACATAGAATTGGGGACAGCAGCCTGATCGTGACAGTTAACGGTACTCAAAGGAATGTATTGGAAACCTGCTATTTTTATACCTCTCGAGGGACTTGATTCTTTCCCCTCTCTCTATCTATCTAGAATGGGGGTCCAGTCACACAGAGTAGGTACTATTGTGGCGTTTTGCAGTCAGGTCCCGCATGATCATGTGGTTTTAACCATGGCGTTTCCACGCCAAGCACTCTGTTTACACGTATGTACGTATGTTCACTTCGGTGGCTCTCTGCCGTTGATATTCCAATGAAATGTGCCTGCGGCGATTCACAGGGTGATGAGATGTTATTCTTTCTGATGCCATATTCCTTTAGTTTTCTGTTGGAGCTGTTGTTGTTTTCTAAGCTCGAATAATGTGCTATTAAAAGAGTTTGTTGTTTTCATATTCGCAAACTGTTCTCGGAAACGGATGATGAATTACCATTTTGTGACTCATAAATGTTTAATAAATAAGCTGCTTACAAATGTGTGATTATCCTGAGTGAAGATTTGCCGGTCCCTCAGAGAGGTTAATTGGATGTTGTAGTAGTAGTTGTTGTTCAGTCAAAGCTCTTGTCTAAAGAGGTTTAGGATGAAATGCCTGTAGACAGGGAAGGACAAGATCAGCTCCGATTCAGACAAATCCGTGTATACCGACACTTCTCTGCAGTAAAACAATGTTATGATTGAAGTGTTACTGTGGTAGAAATATATTGTGTGCTCTTTGGATGCCCTCGGGAGATCACTGGACAATCACTGTCTCTATCTCCTCCAGTCTCCATGGTAACACCAGTGTGGTATTTCACCTTTCATGACCTCCACTCAATGAACACATGAACACACAATCCTGTCTTTCTTCCCTCTTCCTGTCACTGCTTCCTTCTCATGATGTCTTCTCATTCCCTTAGTCTTTGCTCTCTAACCATTCTTTCTCAGAGCTCGCTCTCTCTTTCAGATGTGAGAGACCTGAGAGGTGGGAACAGCACCCCCAGAGATGTTAACATTAGATGCTCCTTTGGGTGGGTACTTATATAAAAATGTCATATCATATCAACTGGTGTGTGAAGTTCTATCTTGGCTATGTCACCTGCAGGCCGATCTGTCACTGTGGAGGTGGTATACATATTAGGTGATTCGTTTGAAAGGTGTCATGTCAGATTATGATTATGGAATTAATTGGAAGTGTGAAGAAGGGTTTACTGTAATTGCAGAGGGTTTACTTGGCACAGAGTATAGAGTTGGAAAGAGAAAAGCATTTGAATAACAGCGTATGGACTCAGTCTGACAGTGGTGAAACAGTTGTATATATTATAGTATCTCTACATTCTGACGCCTTGCAAATAAAGTTGCATGGTAAAGATAAAGATATTCTCTGGTTCTGGACATCAAAGATGAGCTTGAGCAGTAGTCCTTAACCCTCCTGGGAAAGATCAAAGATAGAGATGATCTAGAACATTAACCTAGAGAGGATCTAGAACATTAACCTAGAGAGGATCGAGAACATTAACCTAGAGAGGATCGAGAACACTAACCTAGGGGGGATCTAGAACATTAACCTAGGGAGGATCTAGAATATTAACCTAGGGAGGATCTAGAATATTAACCTAGGGAGGATCTAAAACATTAACCTAGGGAGGATCTAGAACATTAACAGAGATGATCTAGAACATTAACCTTTTGATGCTTGTTTCTGAATGCATCACAGTCTGTTGTCTGATCAATAATTAGTAGATCTGATAGTAAGAATCGTTCCAACCACCTCCACCTTTTAGTTTCAACTAGGCCTAAGTCCATCCAATGGATTTCTCTTGTCTTTTCATATTTGACATTACTGATACCATGCTACGTTAACCCATGTACCGTAATACGCCTTAATTTTGATGTGTTTTTGTTCTTTCTCAGTAAGGTCAGAAGGCGTGACTAAGTAGTTGCAGTTTGTGTATTTTCATGGTTGTGTTGCGGGCTTGTGCGTCTGTCTGCCCCGTTAAAGAGCAGATTTTCTTGGTTGTAGGAGAGTCTGAAGTGTCAGTACCGTGTGGCTTAACGACCAGAGCAGGACCTCCTCTAAGTCCACAGTAACCAGAACACTGAATTACTCTTGGCTGTCTCTCCACCTCCTGTCTATACTGCATAGGAGGGAGTAGGGAATCAGGATGTGATCTATCTAGACTACTGTAGTTTTTATTTTACTGTACTGTCCTCAGTAGATACTTACTCAAATTCTGCCATCACTGACTGCATGGGGGAAAAGACACTTGGAAGTGTGGTTTTAAATGATATAATTATTAAGTGTGTTATGGGATTTCTCTGCCTCCTAACCATTCAGTAGATGCTGTAGTTGTTGAGCATGGATAATGTTATTGTGACAGTATAGGGTTAAAACAAAATGTCTGCATTAGGAAAAAATGATGAGTTGCAAAAAAGTGAACATCAGATGGTTGAGAGAGTGAACTCCCACTGTGTTAGATGTTAGACATTCATCACTGTTATTACACTAGGTGGTTTTTATGAGGTGGCATGTCTCCAATGCTGGCCCATGTCTGCCTGGCTACAGAGAGGAATCGTGTACTGTATGACTGCATCACAGACACACTCTCACTCTTAATTGTCCATACCTGTGGTATGTACAGTATTCTGTGGGCATGTAACAGTGTGCCTCTGTTGATGTCTAGATGCTCTGGTGTTAACGAGGGGTGCTGAACCTTGTATTGGGGGGGGGTTTGAGGTGACAGGTTCGACTACTGTTTGGGAAAAGGGGTACGGTCTGCACCAGAGGGACCATGACATTGAAGCCTACTCCAGGGGTCTTCTCTGGGTAAAGATAAAGATGCCCTAACTGAAGGGATAACAATAGCTGATTCACCCTGGAAGCTAATAGGAAACCGATGATTTTTCCCCCTGATTATTTTCTCTCCAGTGATTTCAGAGTGTGCCTCTATGGAAACTCAATCGGCCCAGTGTTGCTGTGAGAGATAATCATGACTGTTAGGGGCCAACGAAATGAGGGTTATTAAAATTATAATCATCGTCGTTATCATACGTTTTCCTACTGTGACTGGAGAGAGGGATGGGTGGGAGAGGGGAAATAACTGGTAGGAAGGAGACATGGAGGAAGGGAAGTAAACGGAGAGTTTCTTGCCTCCCAGGGGTGAGATTCCTTGGTGACTGATGGAGTGGTGTCAGATGCCAGGTTTAACCTTCTGACCTGAACTGTGCTGTTGCCAAGAGTTCGAATAAGAACAGCACAAGTCTTTTTTGTCTACAGTCGCCTTGGTTCATAATCTAACCGTGTCTTTATCACCTCTGAACCTACAGCAGGTTTTATACTGGCTATGTCACTGAGGGGGACTGGGAGGAATCGATGACGCTGTCAGCAGGGCCCGATGACTCAGTCTAGTACATTCACTCTACGAAACACCTGTCAGCATTTGGGAAACCCAGAAAGAGGGAGAAATGACTCGGGTGGAGTCATTAATTTGAGATGGGAATACATTCACGTGAGATCTAGCATAAATAAGGAAGTTTTGAAAGAGATGGGGAGATGCAGCTCATATGGAGATGCTGGATGTTATTTCTCTAATGACAGGGATTGAAAGAAAAGGCTGGATGTATTTCTGACTCTGTATGTGGGGAGATGCTGGATGTATTTCTGACAGGATTGAAGAAATGCCTCTGTATGTGGGGAGATGCTGGATGTATTTCTGACAGGATTGAAGAAATGCCTCTGTATGTGGGGAGATGCTGGATGTATTTGAATGGGACTATTAACTGAATGGGACTATTAACTTGTTTCCAATGTCTTGGAAAAAGCAGGTGGTGGAATTTACAGTGGCAGTAAGTTTCATGCATAACGTTTCATGCATAACGTTGTATTGTGTTGTAGCTCTCTGCTTATATTAGGGATAGATATGTAGTTTAGAAAGGTGGTAAGAGACAGTACTGTGTTTTTATTAATGAGAGACTGATCTGTGGCGAGAGAGGGATGAGAACGTTCCAACTCTGTTATTTATTTTTTTATAGATTCCGTGGCCCTGGCCATTTCTTCAAAGGTGCCCACTTGAAAGGAACCACTGTGCTGACCACAATGTCTGTATAATGAGAGAGATCAGGACCTTTCCACAGAGAGCAGGCTGTATACATGCACCGGAACAAGTGGCCATATTGGGACGGATTCAAACCCAGTTGTTGATATTGAGTCCCCTATGTGAACTACAGGGTGCAATAAATAGCAGATGCCTCAGTGACTCAGGTTGATTCCTCAGCATAGCAGCAGCTTTACACCAGTTATAATTGTACTTTCACAGTTCGTCAAATGTCTTTCATTAGCTAGTTTAGCTAGATAAGTGTTCTGAGTGTGAAAGCGCCACTGGCTCTCCGGGTAACGATCTCGCCTCTAGTACACAGGGTTGTAGATTCAATCCCAGGCTCAGCTCTTGAGTGTAGTTGTGTTGACACTCAGTAATGGTTGGAAGGCTGGTAGATATCATGGGGTAAGTACCTGGATTTGCCTTGCAAAAAGCAACAGCCATGGATCAAATCTCCTGGAAAAACTAACTGTTCACTTTTTTCCAGGAGGATTTATCATTAAGTTTGCCGATGACACAACAGTGGTAGGTCTGACAACAACAACGATGAGACAGCCTATAGGGAGGTGGTCAGAGACCTGCCTGTGTGGTGCCAGGACAACAACCTCTCCCTCAACGTGATCAAGACAAAGGAGATGATTGTGGACTACAGGAAAAGGAGGGCCGAGCATGCCCTCATTCTCATCGACGGGGCTGCAGTGGAGCAGGTTGAGATCTTCAAGTTCCTTGGTGTCCACATCAACAACAAACTATCATGGTCCAAACACACCCAGACAGTTGTGAAGAGGGTACGACAACACCTCAGGAGACTGAAAAGATTTGGCATGGGTCCTCAAATCTTCAAAAGGTACCATCACTGCCTGGTATGGCAACTGCTCGGCCATAAGACCCCTGAACAGCTAATCAAAGGGCTACCCAGACCCCTCTTTTACGCTGCTGCTACTCTCTGTTTATTATCTATGCATAGTCACGTTAACTCTACCTACATGTACATATTACCTCAACTAACCCTGTATATAGCCTCACTATTGTTGGTCACGGTGTTGTATTGTTATATTCAGTGATTTGTGGGGCAAGATCCTCACGCCAGAGACACACGACTCCTTCACACTTCTTACCAATCTCCTTGTATAGTTGACATTGAGAGTTGCAGAAACATACAAGTTAGGTTTGAACCCACAACCTCTTGGTTTTGAGTCAGGGACTTACCATTGGACCACCATCTGCTTCACATGTATTGTCATTCTCTTCGTACAGGAGATTGAGCTTTTGTTTATCTCCACAAATATCAAAGGTTGCCACTTCAGTTGCTCCACACCAATGTGGACCACACATGACAGCTTGTACGTTATTCATAGCACATGAATATACTTCCATCATGGAGCACAAGAATGTCTCAGGAGTAACCATGGTAACCCAGAAAATTGCTTTGGCAGACCAGCATGTGCAGGCTTTTCACAAACAAAACAGATGGCGTGTTGTAATGCCAAGCTTGGAATCATCAGGTGGCATGAGTTGACGAGACGATATCCATGCCAACCAGAGAATACCCATGAAACCACTGGGCAGTGAGTGATAATGTGACAAAATGTGTGTGTGTGTGATTAGCGTTTGACATAGAATTTGGTGTGTTTGTTGTGTCTGTTCGCACGCTTGCTTGGCTGCAGAATGAAAAGAAAAACAGTAGCCCGGGGCTTCTGGGTTTGAGTTTCTGAGGCGTTTTATTGTGAAAACATCAGACAGAATGAACCAGAATGAACACTGCTGGGGAATCACAACTCCTCTCCCACTACCTGCAGTCAATATATTCAATTATTCATGTTTCGGGTGAGAGGGCCTTGATGATGAACCGACAGTCTGCCCCGTGAGAAAAATCCAGGTGTGTTGCCATGGAGACCACCATGAGGAATGTTATGGGTAGTCGTTGGTGAATGAATAAATAAATACAACGTAGCCTGTTTGAGTTCCTGGAGTTACTCTAAGGCAGGTACAGTACAGAGCGACCTCCAATATACACTGCTCAAAAAAATAAAGCGAACACTTAAACAACACAATGTAACTCCAAGTCAATCACACTTCTGTGAAATCAAACTGTCCACTTAGGAAGCAACACTGATTGACATTAAATTTCACATCCTGTTGTGCCAATGGAATAGACAACAGGTGGAAGTTATAGGCAATTAGCAAGACACCCCCAATAAAGGAGTGGTTCTGCAGGTGGGGACCACAGACCACTTCTCAGTTCCTATGCTTCCTGGCTGATGTTTTGGTCACTTTTGAATGCTGGCGGTGCTTTCACTCTAGTGGTAGGATGAGACGGAGTCTACAACCCACACAAGTGGCTCAGGTAATGCAGCTCATCCAGGATGGCACATCAATGCGAGCTGTGGCAAGAAGGTTTGCTGTGTCTGTCAGCGTAGTGTCCAAAGCATGGAGGCGCTACCAGGAGACAAGCCAGTACATCAGGAGACGTGGAGGAGGCCGTAGGAGGGCAACAACCCAGCAGCAGGACTGCTACCTCCGCAGTGCAAGGAGGAGCACTGCCAGAGCCCTGCAAAATGACCTCCAGCAGGCCACAAATGTGCATGAGTCTGCTCAAACGGTCAGAAACAGACTCCATGAGGGTGGTATGAGGGCCCGATGTCCACAGGTGGGGGTTGTGCTTACAGCCCAACACCGTGCAGGACGTTTGGCGTTTGCCAGAGAACACCAAGATTGGCAAATTCGCCACTGGCGCCCTGTGCTCTTCACAGATGAAAGCAGGTTCACACTGAGCACGTGACAGACGTGACAGAGTCTAGAGACGCCGTGGAAAACGTTCTGCTGCCTGCAACAACCTCCAGCATGACCGGTTTGGCGGTGGGTCAGTCATGGTGTGGGGTGGCATTTCTTTGGGGGTCCGCACAGCCCTCCATGTGCTCGCCAGAGGTAGCCTGACTCCCATTGGGTACCGAGATGAGACCCTCAGACCCCTTGTGAGACCATATGCTGGTGCGATTGGCCCTGGGTTCCTCCTAATGCAAGACAATGCTAGACCTCATGTGGCTGGAGTGTGTCAGCAGTTCCTGCATGAGGAAGGCATTGATGCTATGGACTGGCCCGCCTGTTCCCCAGACCTGAATCCAATTGAGCACATCTGGGACATCATGTCTCGCTCCATCCGTTGCACCACAGACTGTCATCAGGAGCATGCCCAGGCGTTGTAGGGAGGTCATACAGGCAGGTGGAGGCCACACACACTACTGAGCCTCATTTTGACTTGTTTTAGGACATATCAAAGCTGGATCAGCCTGTAGTGTGGTGTTCCACTTTAATTTTGTATCAACCCTCCATGGGTTGATACATTTGATTTCCATTGATAATTGTTGTGTGGTTTTGTTGTCAGCACATTCAACTATGTAAAGAAAAAAGTATTTAATAAGAATATTTCATTCATTCAGATCTAGGATGTGTTATTTTAGTGTTCCCTTTATTTTTTTGAGCAGTGTGTATATGTATATATATACAGTGCCTTGCGAAAGTATTCGGCCCCCTTGAACTTTGCGACCTTTTGCCACATTTCAGGCTTCAAACATAAAGATATAAAACTGTATTTTTTGTGAAGAATCAACAACAAGTGGGACACAATCATGAAGTGGAACGACATTTATTGGATATTTCAAACTTTTTTAATAAATCAAAAACTGAAAAATTGGGCGTGCAAAATTATTCAGCCCCCTTAAGTTAATACTTTGTAGCGCCACCTTTTGCTGCGATTACAGCTGTAAGTCGCTTGGGGTATGTCTCTATCAGTTTTGCACATCGAGAGTGAACAGCAGTTTTTAGTTCTTTCCACAGATTCTCGATTGGATTCAGGTCTGGACTTTGACTTGGCCATTCTAACACCTGGATATGTTTATTTTTGAATCATTCCATTGTAGATTTTGCTTTATGTTTTGGATCATTGTCTTGTTGGAAGACAAATCTCCGTCCCAGTCTCAGGTCTTTTGCAGACTCCATCAGGTTTTCTTCCAGAATGGTCCTGTATTTGGCTCCATCCATCTTCCCATCAATTTTAACCATCTTCCCTGTCCCTGCTGAAGAAAAGCAGGCCCAAACCATGATGCTGCCACCACCATGTTTGACAGTGGGTATGGTGTGTTTAGGGTGATGAGCTGTGTTGCTTTTACGCCAAACATAACGTTTTGCATTGTTGCCAAAAAGTTCAATTTTGGTTTCATCTGACCAGAGCACCTTCTTCCACATGTTTGGTGTGTCTCCCAGGTGGCTTGTGGCAAACTTTAAACAACACTTTTTATGGATATCTTTAAGAAATGGCTTTCTTCTTGCCACTCTTCCATAAAGGCCAGATTTGTCCAATATACGACGATTGTTGTCCTATGGACAGAGTCTCCCACCTCAGCTGTAAATCTCTGCAGTTTATCCAGAGTGATCATGGGCCTCTTGGCTGCATCTCTGATCAGTCTTCTCCTTGTATGAGCTGAAAGTTTAGAGGGACGGCCAGGTCTTGGTAGATTTGCAGTGGTCTGATACTCCTATTATTATCGCTTGCACAGTGCTCCTTGAGACATTTAAAGCTTGGGAAATCGTTTTGTATCCAAATCCGGCTTTAAACTTCTTCACAACAGTATCTCGGACCTGCCTGGTGTGTTCCTTGTTCTTCATGATGCTCTCTGCGCTTTTAACGGACCTCTGAGACTATCACAGTGCAGGTGCATTTATACGGAGACTTGATTATACAAAGGTGGATTGTATTTATCATCATTAGTCATTTAGGTCAACATTGGATCATTCAGAGATCCTCACTGAACTTCTGGAGAGAGTTTGCTGCACTGAAAGTAAAGGGGCTGAATAGTTTTGCACGCCCAATTTTTCAGTTTTTGATTTGTTAAAAAACTTTGAAATATCCAATAAATTTCGTTCCACTTCATGATTGTGTCCCACTTGTTGTTGATTCTTCACAAAAAATACAGTTTTATATCTTTGTTTGAAGCCTGAAATGTGGCAAAAGGTCCCAAAGTTCAAGGGGGCCGAATACTTTCGCAAGGCACTGTATATATACAGCTCAGATACACACTCATTGGTACAGCACATAGTGACCTCTCCAACACAAGCCGGCCGATGACATGGTATCTAACAGCAGAGTAACCAGCCTAGACTCTCAACAACATTGATTTAAGTGAACACACACTCACCATCTGGCAACGGATGAGAACACTGAAACCAGCACACAGAGATCTGAGGGTTGAAGTGTGGATTTGAAGGGTGTACGTACAACCTCTAAGCAACACAGAGCCACAGAAAACCATCCTGTATCTGAAGGCTTAGGAGAGGAGGGAAGATCTGAGCAGAGCAAGCATTTCAAAAACCCTCTATTTGCAAATCCTCTTGATGTGGTCACATGAGTCTCTCTACAGGTGATCTGTGTTAGTGTGTGGGATGCTGTTTTACAACATTCACCTGACAATTGAAGAGGGAGAGTGTGTGTTTGTGGACTGACCAATCAGATGACAGTAAAGTGCTCCAATGAGAGGAATGAAAAGGCACAGATCATTTCAGCATAAAAAGGTACTGTCTGTGGTGACTGTAGTGCCCTGTGGTCATGTACTATAGGCTATGTAGGAGGCAACCATAGAATGGATTGGACATAATCATTGAAATAAACAAAATTATCATGGTTCCATTCAACACACGTATGCTGCAGGTCACATCTAAGAAACTGTGTTCTATCTATATGTTATACTTCTATGAGGTCAATGAAAAGTGTGGAAGCTGCTGTGGAGTGTTGCTGACAGAGGAATACAACAGAAAAGGAAAAAGCTCTATTACCATTCCAGGCTTTGGTTTCAATGCAGTTTGAGTGGGACATCTGCACTAACCACCTTCCAGTGATTTCAACAGTTGGCAATATTTCTGAAACGCCTCATGGTCTGTGAGTTGGTACCAAAGGGCTAATTCGTAACAGCAGGAAACATCATGGGGACCCCTTCATGTGTAACACAAAGGAAGTTTCATGGGCAGTATGGGGAGGTTTCACTGTTGCACAGAGACGGATTGAATAAGAATATCTCATAGACAGAAAGATAAAACCATAATTCACAAAAAATTGCTTATCTCTGGCTAGAAACCCCCGGCCCCAGAGTGGATATGTTTCCGTATGTGCAGAGGAGCGTGCACTCCCTGTGCTTCTGCATTTAGCAACACAGTAAATATGTAATTCAGTCCAACAATAGACGTCGTTCTCCAACAACATAAATATACCCGTACACTTGTCAATAAATACTTATACAGCACAAGAACACTAAATGGACATGTCAGAATTGGATTCAGTTGGATTTATAGGTAGAGTGAGCTAGGATATGGAATAAGAATGGAGAATATATATATTTTGGGAATCAGGTCAGTATTTCCACAGGGATCGTTAGGCTGGGATTCTGTGGGATTTTAACAGCTCTGTTTGTATAAGAAGCCTGCCCTTTTCCTGTTGTGAGGGTAGAGATCACTGCCACTGTCCAAAAACCCACTTCTGTTTTTATATGGGGCCATTTTGAGAGAGAGGTTGGAGTAAAGAGGAGAGGACTCCATAACTGTTTGCAGAATTGTGAAGCCTTTGAGTAAAGTGTCTCATTTTGGAGGTTAAATAGGCAGTTAGAGATAAGCTGAGTGTGTGGTGTTTTTAAATGTCCATCCCCCTCTCCCTCCGTACCTCACTTACCAACCCTCACTAGAGTACAGCTGCTGAGTAAGAGGCTGCGTGGCATCAACATCAGCGTGTGTGTGTGTGTGTGTGTGTGTGTGTGTGTGTGTGTGTGTGTGTGTGTGTGTGTGTGTGTGTGTGTGTGTGTGGAGGGAGAGCTCAGAATGCTCCCATTGTTTCTGTAAGTGGATGGGGTCGGAGATGTAGGCCAAACCAATAGCCTTCCTCTTTATCAGAGCGCTATGCGAAGGGCCTTGTTCCTCCAAACCGGTTGCTAATTATAACGACACATACGTGCAAACACACACAACTGCCACCAATATTTTAGAAGCTATGACAAAATTAGCTGAGCTTATCACTACGCCTGTCTAAACTAACGGTCAGAGGGAAAGATGAATATAGTAGTGATCATTTCTTCTGTGCTACTGTTACTTCTGCTCAGACCTAGCAACATACAAATACACAATTTTCCCAATAAACGTCCCTCTCTCTTTGAAGTCTGAGTGGAGGAAGAATGACAAAGGGGTGTAAAGAATAAAGAGGACTCCCTCCCTCCCAGCTTGGCTAATTAAGTTGTCTTCTCTCTCCCTCCGTCGCCCACCCCTTCACTGTGTATACGACTCTCTGTGATCCCATAGACTACACAGAGTAATGATTACAGCGCACTTTCACCTGGGGAGGGCGGACACAGACCTGACTTTCACCTCCAGACTCAAAGGTATACGGTTCTATTATCGATCATTATCAAGGCAACCACTGCTGTTGTTTCTGATTCTGAGCAGTAGTCTGCACTGTAGATGTAGATATGTATGTAGAATACGTTTCTCATGCTATAGTTTCATTTCAATCACAGGATTGTAAATGTTTTGTAAATTATTGGATGTTTCCCGAAAGTACTGATAAGAGTTGAGTTGACTGTCCCTTTCTGCCATTGGCAGTGTTCCAACCCTTTGGCACCAGACTCAGTTGACAAAGGGGGAGAGAGGGAATAACTCTCAATCCCATGGGATGTCCCAGCTCTCACGCACAGAGAAACCAAAGTCATGGACTTAACTTTATTGTATTGTACGCCCTTCGGGAAAAAGGAAGACAATTAAAATGTTATCATTAACAGTGTACCGGAGGCAACTCAGGACAAAAAACATGATTTTTTTTTTTTTAATCTTGATGAAAATCTTCTTTTTTTAAATCAACTAAAATGTTAATCTGCCAAGAAGAAAAAAATGTTAAAATCTTCCTCTCTCTCATCCACCCCACCCACCCCCCAACAGTAAAAGTAATTTAAATAATATTTTTTATTGCTGCTCGCAGCAAAGTTTTCATCAGACATTAAAACCGAGACATTGCTCGTGTGTGGGGGGGGGGGGGCATGGCCCGTAGGCAGGGTTATGGCCCTGCCTGGTTTTGGGGTGTGGTGTGGGCGGATTTATGAGATCCTGTCCCTTAAACCCTTTCACAGCCACACGGGCCATCTCTTCTACAGTTCCTCTCTGGGTCAGTGGGAGGCACCTAACACCTGTCAATCATTCCTTCTGACCATTTCCTGTGGCTCAAAGCCTCGAGGGTGCTCAGCAGCTTTCTAAATTGGTCGCCTTTTCAGATCCTGCTATGGGAGCCTGAGGCCTCACCTGGCAAACCTTAAGATTCAGGAGTTTTCACCTATGACGATGGCGATCTTGATAGCATAGCTACAACTTTAGAGCAGTTGGCTGTAAATTGTAGCTCCACTGTTTACGCCTAATGGTTCTAGAGGTCTTTAAAGCAAAGTCAATAGCCAACTATAATGAGGAGGGCTTGAGGTGGAGCCAAGAGCCAGTTTACTTATCAAATGTATAATTGGTGGGCGTATCAAACACACCCAGGATACAGCACACTGAAGGACATGGATGTGTTTTACAATTTGACGGAGTTTCGTTATTGTTCGTTATAAAATAAGCTCAGCTCCCATGATGCTTTGGGGCCAGGGCACGTGCATGCGAGGCCAACGTTTGCTGTGCAGATTCCAAAGCAGACTAATTGGTCAAGAGTCCCACCTCATGTACATACAGAACACATATCGATCACTCTCCAGGAGTCCTGCTTCTCTCCTCTATGTCCCCTCTTAGAAAACCTCTGACATCAGCTCCACCCGAACCCTGCATTCTGATGCTATAGGATCTCCACTTCCTCCTTTATCACCTTCAGGACAATGCTGATTGGATAACCAAGAATCTTTCACGTCAAATCGGATCCAGCAACTTTCCTCAATCTCTGTCCCTCCCCTCAGTCCTTCCTGTTCACCCCCCAGAAACAGCGACGACAGTTTTTGAATAAAGCTTCTGCAAAAATATCTGTTCACCACTTTCACTCAGTTCTTATGTTCTTCTCTTAATAAAAGTGGATCGTGCCCAGAGTCCCAGCTGGCTAGTCATGTCCTGGTCCTCTAGTCGTTAGTCCAGTCGCAGATAGCTTGGCATGGAATAGTTGAACATGAGGAAGTCCAATTTATACAGCTGGAAGAGCTGGCTGTGCTGCTGGGAGCTGATGTTGCTGAAGAACTGGGCCGTCATGCTGTCTGTGGTGCGGGTGGACTTGGCGTAGGTCGGGAAGCGCAGCGACTCGCCCACCCCCGCCAGCCGCAGAACGTAGTTGGCATCTTCCTCCAGGGTTTCGTACTTGCCCACCAGGTCATAGTGGATGTGACAGGGGTGGCACAGCTGGTACACCGTCTGCCAGTGCTCGTTGAGCGGGCCGTCGCGTTGGGTGGCCGGGTCGACAAGATACTCGGCGAACTCCCGGAACTTGACATCGGCGCCGTTGAGCAGCGCCTCCTGCGTGGCGTCCTTCCGGTAGCGGCGGACGATCTTGGTGCCGAAGCGGCGGTGGAAGGAGGAGTTGTACTTGAGGGTGAACTTGTTGCGGTAAGCGGAGACGAGCCTCTCGAAGGGCTCCCGGACAAACAGGAACTTGAGGTAGCTCTTGAGGCGGTGGTTGATTTCAGCGATGCTGTACTGGTTCAGATATTTCAGGTTGGATGGGACGTGGGCCTCGTTGGAAGGGATCTCCATAGGGTCACTGGGATGGAGAGAAATAAAGACCATGAGGAACAGAATAAAAACAACACAAATAAATAAAATAATCTGAATTGTAGTAGTAGGTGTGGTAGTAATAGTAGCCGCAGTTATAAACACTGACTATACAAATATTGAGAACACCTGATCTTTCCCTGACAGACTGACCAGGTGAATCCAGGTGAAATCTATGATCCCTTGGTGATGTCACTTGTTAAACTCTTTGGGCTAGAGGGCAGTATTTTGACATCTGGATGAAATGCGTGACCAAAGTAAACTGCCTGTTACTCCGGCCCAGAAGCTAGGATCTACAAATTTGGTTAGAAAACACTCTAAAGTTTCTAAAACTGTTAAAATTATGTATGTGAGTATAACAGAACTGATTTGGCAGGCAAACACCCGAGGACAAACCATCCAGAAAAAAAGGACTGAGCTAACACTGTTTCCAATGGCTTTCATGCTTAATATGAAGGGAAAACCTCCCAGATTGCAGTTCCTAGGGCTTCCACTAGATGTCAACAGTCTTTAGAAAGAGTTTCAGGCTTGTTTTTGGAAAAATGAACTAGAATTTGTAGCTTTTCTAAGTGGCTCCCATTTTGGCTGTAGTGTTTTCATGCGCGTGGATGAGAGTGCGTTCTTTGTTGTTTATCTCCGGTAAAGACAATAACGATTCGACGTCTTAAATGTTATCGTTTATTTATGTATTAGGGTACCTGAGGTTTGATTTATAAACGTTGTTTGACTTGTTTATAGAAGTTTATTGGTAATGTTTGGGGATTCATTTTGTATGCATTTTGAAGGAGGAATTATTGAATGAAGCGCGCCAGCTAAACTGAGGTTTTGGGGATATAAAGAAGGACTTTATCGAACAAAAGGACCATTTGTGATGTAGCCGGGACCTGGATTAGTAAGAAGTTACGTTTTTTTCTGATGTATGACACTTGTATTTTCATGAATGTTAAATATGACTATTTCTGTAATTTGAATTTCGCTCTCTGCATTTTCACCGGATGTTGTCGAGTTGGGTCGCTAGTGGAACGCCTGCGACAGAGAGGTTAAAGAAGGATTTCTAAGCCTTGAGACAATTGAGACATGGATTGTGTATGTGTGCCATCCAGAGGATGAATGGGCAAGACAAAATATTTAAGTGCCTTTGAACAGAGTACGGTAGTAGATGCCAGGCGCACCAGTTTGTGTCAAGAACTGCAATGCTTCTGGGTTTTTCACGCTCAACAGTTTCCCGTGTGTATCAAGAATGGTCCACCACCTAAAGGACATCCAGTCAACTTGACACAACTGTTGGAACCATTGGAGTCAACATGGGCCAGCATCCCTGTGGACCACTTTCGAAACCTTGTAGAGTCCATGACCCAACAAACTGTTCTGAGGGCAAAAGGGCTGGATGCAACTCAATATTAGGAAGGTGTTCTGTGTGTTTTGTGTTCTTTGTGTAATGTTTTGTGACAGCGTAGTCATATCAGTAGTAGTATCATAAAATTAAACAACATTATCGACTATTCAGCTTCTTACATCTTTAATCGTTTATTTATTGTTTCCCTTTCAGAAAATGTGTCTTGCATGTTATCTCAAATCTTTTTTAATAGTAGTTTCCTATGCTGCTGACCTGTACTTGCCGCGTCCCGTGAGGACCATCATGACACGTTTCCAGTTGCTGCAGGCCACCTTGGGGACATAGCAGTAGATGAGCTCATGCTCCTCATCCACCACCAGGTGTTTGAGGTCACCAGGGGTCAGAACCCTGCGCTTGCGGCTGGATGCACTCTGGGCCCGACATGACTCTGCTACCTGGTCTCTCCTGGCCTGGTGGAGGATGGCGGCACTGGAAAACTCCGACTGGGGGAGACAGAGAGAGAGAGATTCATCTTCTGGAATACAAATGATGATCTATGGGGAGCTGACTAATACAATATGCATAGCATCTCATTTCATTCGACAGTAGCTCACTTGACCCACACATTAACATTTCAGAGTGAAGAAAGAAGGATGGGGGAAGAAGGGAGGGAATAATGGAAAGAGGAGAGGAGGAAGTGAGGGATGGATGTTCTTGATCTAAAGAGCAGGAATGTTTTCTTAGAGCTGGTGATTATTTTTGTTCTGTACCCTGAATAAACCTTTCAGGGATTTCCCTTGTTTCCCCGGGGACTCTGAATCGATCAGACCGTGTACGTGCACACACAGCACGACTGCCAGTCAGTGCCACAGCTGTATGCCATACCAGAGAGTAGAGAATAGGGCTAGGCCTTTGAGGAGGGTTGATAAAATAACTCATGTCTGGGACCACCTCCGTGCTCTCAGCACTTAACCAAACTAAAAGCCTTGTGTTAGTACTTGAACCCCTCCATTAACCATTTATCAAGTGACACGCATATACAGTATATGGCATCTGAGTAAATGTGAAGAAATTATGCTTGCACAACTAAATATAACGTGTAACAGGTTCTGCCAGTTAAGATCAATTAGCCATTGAAGAGATCATGTGTATAGCACAGCGATGGGAAATATGATCAAACAAAAAGCTCAAAAGAGCAGATGCAGTGGGGTTATGGTAGTTACACTTCATGTCACAGTCTATTACCCTTTAAGTAAAGCCCATTCCCTTTAAGAGGTCATCAGAGACTGATGGTCATGGGTGACAGAAACATCAACTCTGAGATATTATTACTGCTGTTATGGTCCCACGGATAAAGTCTATTTTGCAACACAATCCCTACATAGCGCACTACTTTTGACCAGGCCCTGGGCCCCAAAATAGTGCACTATAGGAAATAGGGTGCTATTTCAGACACAACCTTTGTCTCTATCTGAGTTCCTGTCCTAAACACAGGTATGGACAGGTACTGTATTGTGTGTTTACATTCTATAGTAGAGTAGTTGGAAGGCTGTGGTGGAGTTCCTTCGTATTCAGGAACCTTGGATGAAGACTGAGCTACAGCCGTACACAGCAGAGAGACAGGACTGAACTACAGCCGTACACATCAGAGAGACAGGACTGAACTACAGCCATACACATCAGAGAGACAGGACTGAACTACAGCCATACACATCAGAGAGACAGGACTGAACTACAGCCATACACAGCAGAGAGACAGGACTGAACTACAGCCATACACATCAGAGAGACAGGACTGAACTACAGCCATACACAGCAGAGAGACAGGACTGGACTACAGCCATACACAGCAGAGAGACAGGACTGTACTACAGCCATACACAGCAGAGAGACAGGACGAACTACAGCCATACACAGCAGAGAGACAGGACTGAACTACAGCCATACACAGCAGAGAGACAGGACTGAACTACAGTCATACACAGCAGAGAGACAGGACTGAGCTACAGCCATACACAGCAGAGAGACAGGACTGAACTACAGTCATACACAGCAGAGAGACAGGACTGAACTACAGCCATACACATCAGAGAGACAGGACTGAACTACAGCCATACACAGCAGAGAGACAGGACTGAACTACAGCCATACACATCAGAGAGACAGGACTGAACTACAGCCATACACATCAGAGAGACAGGACTGAACTACAGCCATACACAGCAGAGAGACAGAACACAGCAGAGAGACAGGACTGAACTACAGCCATACACAGCAGAGAGACAGGACTGAGCTACAGCCATACACAGCAGAGAGACAGGACTGAACTACAGCCATACACAGCAGAGAGACAGGACTGAGCTACAGCCATACACAGCAGAGAGACAGGACTGAGCTACAGCCATACACAGCAGAGAGACAGGACTGAGCTACAGCCATACACAACAGAGAGACAGGACTGAGCTACAGCCATACACAGCAGAGAGACAGGACTGAGCTAGTTTAACAAGGCATGCTAATCTCCCTCTGTCTTTCTACTGTATCTGTCTCTGTCATCTCTCTCCCCTCTCTCTACCATCTTCCTCTCTATCTCTCGACATGTCAACTTCACTTCTCCGCAAATTAGTTTGAGAGGCCCGAGAGACTGACTCAACAAACAAGTGATGCTAGATAATGAACGAGTCGGAAGGGAAAAAAGTGACACCCTCCTCCTCCTCTTCACCGTCATCTTTTTTCTCACCCTCTTTTTCTTTGTCTTATCTCCATTGTCATGCCACATCACATCAACGCTGACTGGGAGGGAGAGACACTGTGAATACCAGCTCCTTGTTACGTGGAATGTTCACTTTTGCTCCTCGCAGGGCTATGAAGGCCCTCGATCACACTGAGCAGAACTTCATGGAGTGAAAGGACATCTCTCCATCTCTCTCAGTGGAGAACAAGTAGTATAATTAACAGAGTGACAGAGGAGAGAGAGAGAGAATCATGGCATGTCTCCCCCATCTTCCTGTCGTTTTATCTCCTCTCCTATCTGAGGAGCGAGGGAAGCTCTTATGTGGTGTTAATGAAGGGAGGACGAGGAGATGGAGAGATGGAAAAGGATATCAGAGATGTGTCTCTCCATTGAGACAGCCTACGGTGATGGAGGTCAGAGCTCACAGGCCCTAAGTGATTCTGCCATGCTGTTCCTATGGTAGAACAGACACTATCCAAGTCTGTCTCTGAGTCTCAACCTACAGCAACACACTGGTAGAGTAACAGCGCAGGCATTCGGTCTGCGTAATGGTAAGTACATGAGCACATCGCTCCTCTCCTGCCTGTGGTAGAAAGAGTCCTCCTAGGCATCTAGATGAGCACAGCGCTCCTCTCCTGCCTGTGGTAGAAAGAGTCCTCCTAGGCATCTGGATGAGCACAGCGCTCCTCTCCTGCCTGTGGTAGAAAGAGTCCTCCTAGGCATCTGGATGAGCACAGCGCTCCTCTCCTGCCTGTGGTAGAAAGAGTCCTCCTAGGCATCTGGATGAGCACAGCGCTCCTCTCCTGCCTGTGGTAGAAAGAGTCCTCCTAGGCATCTGGATGAGCACAGCGCTCCTCTCCTGCCTGTGGTAGAAAGAGTCCTCCTAGGCATCTGGATGAGCACATCGCTCCTCTCCTGCCTGTGGTAGAAAGAGTCCTCCTAGGCATCTGGATGAGCACAGCGCTCCTCTCCTGCCTGTGGTAGAAAGAGTCCTCCTAGGGATCTGGATGAGCACATCGCTCTTTGACGGTCTCTCCCTCTCTGTCGTCAAGTGGTTTCTCAAACCCTCGTATCAGATCAGCACTTCCTCTGTAACTCCAACAAAGTCCTGGTCGATTGAGAGTCTGTGTGTGTGATGTCTGTCGTCTCCAACGGCATTTCTCCTTCCATTCCCTCGGGGCGCGATGTCAATCAAAAATGCCAGCACGTCTGATAGCGTTCATAGTTCGCAGAGTAGTACAACTGACACAAAACGCTCAAACCACATTCGGGTACTGTGTGTGTATGCAGCAACATTTCCAGTTAGCTAAAGTCAGTATATCCCTCCCTGACTCCATAAGTGAATGTGCTAATATCAAGTCAAGCCTGTCACATGTCCACACCTCAAACTAGCCTTCGGTGATGAGCCAAGAGACTATTTTTTTGTATTCACAAAAGCGTTCTCTCCTGTAACTGTACTTTTGTCAGTGAAATGTGTGAGTAATAAGGAGCTATTAATATCTGCGTTTCCATGTTTCATTTCATAATTGACTTAACAGTCTTACTGAGGTTTGTTATGGTTATGATGTTGAGGGAGGGGGAGGGAGGGAGGGAGGGAGGGAGGGAGGGAGGGAGGGAGGGAGGGAGGGAGGGAGGGAGGGAGGGAGGGAGGGAGGGAGACTAAGAGAAAGAGAGACAGGGACAGAGGGACAAAACATGTATTAAAAAAGTGTAAAGGAAGCTATGCGATGTGCATCATTAACCCTGGTGAGTGGACTCTCCTGAGGAGGCAGCAGGGAGAGGAGAGCCAGAGGGCAGAAGGACCAGCATCCTCCTCTCTGGACTGGACTACTGTAATAAACCTGTACTACAGTAATGACAGGGACAGGAGACAGAAAGACAGACAGGTGGAGGGGAGGGAAGGAAAGAGGGAGAAGGACAGACAGAGAAAGGAGAAAGGGCAGACAGACATAATTGTGGGCGGGACATTATCTGCATTCCAGTCTGAAATGAACAGAAACCTCCAGCTGTAGATCCTGCTCCTGAACATATATTACACCACACATCTGATGAAACTCAGAAAGGGCTCCAACTTTGCAATTGTTCTACCTCTTCCGTGCGTGTGTTTCCATGTAGAGCCCCATACCAAAACAGGCTCCATGTACTTCATCTTCTTCAGACCACGGGTGCTTCAACCCACCCACGCCTTATTCTCTACTCTATGCTGTATGTCACAACAATTACATTCAACAAACTTCTCCCTGAGGCATACATATAGCCTACTGCATGTACGCACCTTGCCAGTGTGTACATACAACAACAAAAAAGCACCATTCTGTACTAACTCATTTTTATTCAGACATTTGCAACAACACAAATAAATAATCAGGCTGAGTCACTTCTGGATGGAAGTGTAGGTCTACTGAATGGGTCAATACATCACTGAATGAGCTGCTTGACATCAAACTCCTTCAGTCAGTGTGTGTGTGTGTGTGTGTGTGTTTTCACCTATTCTCTCCTAGTCCACAGATAAGAAGCCCCTTGAGACTATTACATTTAATCTCACACAATAATACAACAATCTGGTTTTGCGACATTGCCAAGGGTGAAAAGAGCAGAAAATAGAAAACTATTTATTTTCCGACACAGCCGAGGAACTGCACAGCTGGCAAAGGCATTGTCTGAATTCCATTTTCAATTTTCTCATGCTCTTCTCCTAAATTGCATTTGAAAGCATCTAAAGCAACTGGGATAAACACTGTTTATCACTGTTTCCCAATGTCAGATTCTGCTGTGTCTGTGTGTGAGTGCGTGAGTGAGACAGAGACAGAGAGACAGAGGGAGAGGGACAGAGACAGAGAGAGAGAGAGGGAGAGACAGAGAGAGAGGGAGAGAGACAGAGGGAGAGGGACAGAGACAGAGGGAGAGAGACAGAGACAGAGGGACAGAGACAGAGGGAGAGAGAGACAGAGAGGGAGAGAGAGAGAGAGGGAGAGAGAGAGAGAGAGACAGAGAGACAGAGAGAGAGAGAGAGGGAGAGACAGAGAGAGAGGGAGAGACAAAGACAGAGAGACAGAGAGAGAGACAGAGACAGAGAGTGAGAAAGGGAGAGACAGAGAGAGGGAGAGACAGAGACAGAGAGAGGGAGAGACAGAGAGGGAGAGACAGAGAGAGAAAGAGCGAGAGAGACAGAGACAGAGGGAGAGACAGAGAGAGAGGAGAGAAAGAGAGAGAGACAGAGGGAGAGGGAGAGACAGAGAGAGAGAGAGAGAGAGATGAGAGAGAAAGAGAGAGACAGCGACAGAGACAGAGGGAGAGACAGAGAGAGAGAGACAGAGACAGAGACAGAGACAGAGAGAGAGACAGAGACAGAGGGAGAGAGAGACAGAGGGAGAGAGAGACAGAGAGAGAGACAGATAGACAGAGAGACAGAGGGAGAGAGAGAGAGAGAGAGAGAGACAGAGGGAGAGAGAGAGAGAGAGACAGAGGGAGAGAGAGAGAGACAGAGACAGAGAGAGAGAGAGAGTTGCTCTCCGTCTCTCCACACTGGTCTACAACCAGCGATGTAGTGCAGCCGGTGTGCGGAGGAGTGACGCTCCCTCACTCTTTTCAATTTGACAATACACGGAGCAGGTAAAACTTTTTCTGAAAAATGTATTCTGATCAATTTTAAATAGATTAGATTTAATTACGACTAAAATGTCATGAAAAACAAGATAATTACAAACCAAATAAAGATTTATTTGATGTCTTTGTGAGATTTTGATGGTTCGGATGGTTAGCTGAAGCTGAAAAGTCATAAAAGAAGGCAGGATTTCACTAGGCAGGATTTCTGCTTTAATTGAAACAAAAACAGGACAAGTGTGTTAACACCATCTGCTCTAATTCACTCACAAAACAGTCATTCAAGAAGATCTACATTCATATTCCCATGAAACTCATTGAGATCCATCAAAAGGCTGACTTGGAGATGCAGTTTGGACATTTCACCAGTTAAATGACTGACAATGATGGTGGCTAATCAATTGTCTACATCTGTCAGTACAAACATTGAGGAAATGATGTAATTTACAAAAAACTGCTCCAGCACCACTGTCTACACACATGGACCTGCATCTCAAGACTGTCTCAAAGGCAGATGTCATTTACATCCTGTGAGTAACGGCAGCCATGTTGTGCCCATGCCCCCAGAATAGAAGCACTGCAGTTGGCAGGGTAACTGCTTTGCTGGCTAACACACTCAATCTCTCTCACTGCATTTATTATCAGTCTCTGTAGTCCATTTGGGCTCAAAACAATGTCCACCACACAGACTAAATATAGGCTAGTAGAGGTCTGGGTGCTCAGACCAGTGCTGCTGCTACCGTCAATAGTTATGATTAAATACAATAGCTATATAAAGCAAGAGAACAGAACCTCTGTTTCACTGAATGACAACACCACAACACAATCAGAACAACTTCCTGAATTCCCATCTCCGGATCTGTCTCTCCCTCCCTCCCTCCCTCCCTCCCTCCCTCCCTCCCTCCCTCCCTCCCTCCCTCCCTCCCTCCCTATACGTTCCACTAGCCTGTTTCCACAGTGATTAAGATTCATTTGCAGGATTCCCGGGAAGGAATAATCCCTCACACGGCGTGTAACACAGAGGTGCTCCTGGCAGGAACGTAGGGAGAAAATGGAATCCAGTGTCTTTTTAAACTAACATGGGGCCTCATGCAAGACGAAGCCAAGAACCACGGACAAGCGGAGCCAATACACACACACACACACACACACACACACACACACACACACACACACACACACACACACACACACACACACACACACACACACACACACACACACACACACACACACACACACACACACACAGACCTGAAACTAGATCCGCTACATCAGGGGTCCCAACTGGCAGAATTTGGCCCAAGGGTGGTTTTATTTGCACCCCCAAATTTTCGGAACAGAAAATGTATATACTATATACAGAGCCCTCCGTAATTATTGGGACAGTGAAGCATTTCTTCTTATTTTGTCTCTATACTCCAAAAGTTTGTATTTGAACTCAAACTATTACTATATGGTTAAAGTAAAGATGTTCTGCTTTTATTTGAGAGTATTTGTGTACATACTGGTTTCACCATTTAGAAATGACAACACTTTTTATACATGGTCCCCCCCCCCATTTCAGGGGACCAAAAGTATTGTGACAAATTCACTTATATGTGTATTAGAGTAGTAAAAAGTTGAGTATTTGGTACCATATTCCTAGCACACAATGACAACATCAAACTTGTAACTCTACACATTTGTTAGATCCATTTTCTGTTTGTTTTGGTTGTGTTACACATTATTTAGTACCAAATATAAATAATTTTGTAATAATAATGTATTGTGTCATTTTGGAGCCACTTATAAAATAATAGAATAGTTTAAAAAACATTTTTTTACATTAATGTGGATGCTACCATTATGACAGATAATCCTGAATTAATCGTGAATAAGGATGAGTGAGAAAGTTAGACGCACAAAATGCTAACCTCCCATTATTGTAATAGTGAGAGGTTCGCATGTCTTGGAAGCATGATATTTGTGTGTCTGAAATATTAATTGTGATGTATGACAACAGATTATTACTATTTTAAATGTATTTATTTTACTGGCCAGTTAGATTTTCAGATTAAAAGTCATTCTGTCTGATTGACAGGAGAGATGATCAGAGGGGCAGAGTTTTCACCATCATCATTAAGACATGGATTGAAGAATGGATATAGTTTCTCAGTGAAGGTGCAGCCAGTGAAAGAGTAGATATGAGACCTGGCCTCCACATCATAAAAGGAGACCTGACCCTCCTCATAATCCACAAACACCCCCACCTTCTGGGGCTTCTCTCTCAGGGAAAGCAGGACACTGGCTTTAGCACGAATGTTGTATTCTCCATTCCTCAGGCACAGAGTCCAGCATCCATTCTCAGCGCTCAGTGTGATCCTCCCCTTCCTGTTGATGGACTCTCTGGCCACTCCTAAATCCCACTTAGTCTTTCCCTTAACCATCACCTCATAGTAGAATCTCCCTGAGGACAAGTCCTCCTTTCCCAAGACAGACAAAATAACAGAACCTCTTTGGGTAGTCTGGGAGATCCTGTTTTGTATCTCCATGTTTCACCTGTTTCCCATCCTCAGATATGATGAGACCATGATGTGCTGTATCAGGGTCCAGAGTCACATCTACTGCATACTGCTGAATCCTCTTCAACTCAGCATCACACAACATCTTCATCTGTTTATTAAAATAGTCTCCTCCACTTGAGACACAGCTCTCCTCACAGTCCCCACACACATATCACTGTGAACACTGATCCTAGACCAGTCCTTGGTGGGTGGAGGGGTACAGAGGGTTGGTAAGTTCTGTAGGAGGTGGAGGTGGTCCTCAGTGTGAGAGCTGCTCCAGTTCAGTGCTTCTCCTCTGTAGCTCAGTGATTTCCTGCTCCAGGTCTTTAATGAGCCCTTCAGCCTGCCTCTCTGCTGCTTTCTGCTTCTCTTCAATCACCTCAATGAGCTCAGCCTGTCTTCTCTCAATGGAGCGAACCAGAGCAGTGAAGACCTGTACACTGTCTGATATCTCCCTCTCTGCTACTTTCTGACTCAGATCTACTGAATGTTTGATCTCCTGAACCTTCTTCAGTCTCTCCTTGATCATCTTCTGTACTTCTGCCTCGGTCTTCCCCAGTTCAGCCATCTTCTCTCCATACTCTTCCTCTAGAGGGACAGTGTCATGAGTCATGTGGTCTGTTTTCAAGCACAAGACACAAAGACAAGTCTGGTCAGTCCTACAGAACAGCTCCATGAATCTCTCGTGCTTCTTACACATCCTGTCTTCCAGGTTCTCCACAGGGTTGATCAGCTTGTGTCTCTTTAAGGCTGGGACTCTCTGATGAGGCTCCAGGTGAGTCTCACAGTAAGAGGTCTGACACACCAGACAGGACTTCAGGGCCTTGAGCTTCATCCCAGTACAAACATCACAGGACACTTCTCCTGGTTTGGCTGTGCGTTGCCCTGGACTGCTGGTAACTTTCCACTGAACAGACTTCCTGAACTGAGCAACCATCTCAGAAATGAAAGTATTGATGTGAAGCGCAGGCCTCCTGTAGAATTTCTCCTTACACATTGGACACTGGCACAGGTCACTGGTATCCCAGTATCCACTGATACAGGCCTTGCAGAAGTTGTGTCCACATGGAATCGAGACTGGCTCAGTGAACACATCCAGACAGATAGAGCACAGGAACTGCTCTTCAGACAGGAGACTGCTGGAGGTGGTCATATCTAGACAGACACCAAAGGTGAAACCATAAAGCATTTTCTAGAATTCAGTTTAGGACAACATTAACCAATCATAGATGCTGTAACAATATAGATAAAAGTCCTTTAAGTATGAATAGTTGAACATACTGTAGATAAAAGGAAAATAGAGAACAAACATGGTAAAGCATATATTAACTGTCCATAATTCTATTCACCTGCATGCGTTTGTGGATAAGGTTCTTTCTGTTTGTGGTGCCACAGATATAGGAGTCTCAGCGTCTAGCTGTTTATAAAGTTTGTTCCCTGTCCTGTCCAAAATAGTCTGTATGTCTCTCTACTTCAGTTTCGCTTCAGCAAAGTAATGTTGGGAGGCTCCTCCCCAACTGATACTGCTGTGTGCTTTTCATTTTCTGGATTAGAGTTAACCCTTTACATGGCTGTTGTCTGTATCTGATTAATTCATATCTATTGTTTTAATATTGTTACCCATTAAGTCACCACCGCTTCAACTCCTGTATTCTTTCAAGAATAATGGTCAGTGTATGACACTATGAATCACTAGTCTTCATTTTCTATAAAGAGGGTCAATGGAAATAAAGAGGACAACAAGCTGATGTTGCTGCCATCCAGAGAACAGAGCTTAAGCTACAGGATCTCTTGAGCACTGGCAGGAAAAGAAGGAGCTGTGAGGAGTGTATTGTAGACTGTAGACTAGTTTGAAATACAGTTATCAATCCACCTTACATAACCAGTTCAAATATGGAGAGAGATGAGGGAGAGAGAGAATGGGATATACTGTAATGTGCTCTTCCAAAATGTCATCCATTTCCAATAACGTACCCCCTCCTAACACACACACCCCTTGTAGAGGACTTGTGGCAGTCTGTCTCTCACAGCCTGGCATTCACAGGCCACACAGGCATTCAGCTGACAGTGTTCCAATCAAACACATATAACATACACACACACACACACACACACACACACACACAGGGGCATCTTTCCGTTGCAGGGGCATCGCTCACTTTAGGAGCCACCTGATTCTACAGCACCAGCTCCCATCATCACACAGCCAGGAGAAAACACAATACATTCTGCAGGAAGAATCTCATTTTCATACTAATCTCACCTGTAACTCCCCCTCCTCTCCTCCCTCTCTCTCTCTGTATTATAGAACCAGGAACCACCTGACATGAACTCTGCTCTGTGGCCACACACACTATAAACCCTTCCTCATACTAATCTCACCTGTAACTCCCCCTCCTCTCCTCCCTCTCTCTCTGTATTATAGAACCAGGAACCACCTGACATGAACTCTGCTCTGTGGCCACACACACTATAAACCCTTCCTCATACTAATCTCACCTGTAACTCCCCCTCCTCTCCTCCCTCTCTCTCTGTATTATAGAACCAGGAACCACCTGACATGAACTCTGCTCTGTGGCCACACACACTATAAACCCGGACAAGGTTACTGTTTTATGGGGTAAAATCATATTTTCCACAGAGGGCAGACCAGGCGGTATGAGTTTTCCATGATGCCATTTATGAGGAGCAAGACCAGACAGAGAGCTGCCTGAAACCCTCTTACAGAGAAACAGTGTAACAAGGCTCCAGGTCAGTGAAATCCCATGAGAGGGCAGAGAGAAAATATGGGAGAGTGGGAAGAAAAGAGGAAAGTGAGAGTAGAGAGGTAGAGGGGAGGAGAGTGATTGGAGAGAGGGAAGAAGAGAGGAGAGAGAGAAGAAGAGAGGAGAGTGATTGGACAAAGGGAGAGGGGAGGAGAGTGATTGGCAAGAGGGAAGAAGAGAGGAGAGGGAGAGGAGAGAGGGAGAGGGAAGGAGAGTGATTGGAGAGAGGGAACAAGAGAGGAGAGGGAGAGGAGAGAGGGAGAGGGGAGGATAGGGAGAGGGTGCCCTGGTGAAAGGGAGCAATGTTTATGCCAGCAGCACAACACAGGACGTTTCCACTGCATGTGACCGGCCAGCACACACACACATACACAAAAGGACTAAGTGAGGTCACACTGAGACCACACCCTGAGATGGCCGATTTAGATAAGTGGAGTGTAGGATATCTAATACCCCCACTATCCCATCTCTCCCTGCCCCACTGACACTAAATACCTGTAACCAGAGAATAGAGACAGGTTCTCATGGGAAAGAGAACCAGAGAGAATGAAAGGGAGAATGAAAGTCAGAGAGAGAGAGAAATTGAGAGGGAGCTCCTGTGAAAATAAACCCAGTATTTTTCCACTGCTCCAGTCAACCAGAGTACCAGAGACATGACAGGTGTATAGTATCTACAGTCTACCAGAGACATGACAGGTGTATAGTATCTACAGTCTACCAGAGACATGACAGGTGTATAGTATCTACAGTCTACCAGAGACATGACAGGTGTATAGTATCTACAGTCTACCAGAGACATGACAGGTGTATAGTATCTACAGTCTACCAGAGACATGACAGGTGTATAGTATCTACAGTCTACCAGAGACATGACAGGTGTATAGTATCTACAGTCTACCAGAGACATGACAGGTGTATAGTATCTACAGTCTACCAGAGACATGACAGGTGTATAGTATCTACAGTCTACCAGAGACATGACAGGTGTATAGTATCTACAGTCTAGCAGAGACATGACAGGTGTATAGTATCTACAGTCTACCAGAGACATGACAGGTGTATAGTATCTACAGTCTACCAGAGACATGGCAGATGTATAGTATCTACAGTCTACCAGAGACATGACAGGTGTATAGTATCTACAGTCTACCAGAGAACCAGAGACATGACAGGTGTATAGTATCTACAGTCTACCAGAGACATGACAGGTGTATAGTATATACAGTCTACCAGAGACATGACAGGTGTATAGTATCTACAGTCTACCAGAGACATGACAGGTGTATAGTATCTACAGTCTGCCAGAGACATGACAGGTGTATAGTATATACAGTCTACCAGAGAACCAGAGACATGACAGGTGTATAGTATCTACAGTCTACCAGAGACATGACAGGTGTATAGTATCTACAGTCTACCAGAGACATGACAGGTGTATAGTATCTACAGTCTACCAGAGACATGACAGGTGTATAGTATCTACAGTCCACCAGAGGACCAGAGACATGACAGGTGTATAGTATCTACAGTCTACCAGAGACATAACAGGTATATAGTATCTACAGTCTACCAGAGACATGACAGGTGTATAGTATCTACAGTCTACCAGAGACATGACAGGTGTATAGTATCTACAGTCTACCAGAGACATGACAGGTATATAGTATCTACAGTCTACCAGAGACATGACAGGTGTATAGTATCTACAGTCTACCAGAGACATGACAGGTGTATAGTATCTACAGTCTACCAGAGACATGACAGGTGTATAGTATCTACAGTCTACCAGAGACATGACAGGTGTATAGTATCTACAGTCTACCAGAGACATGACAGGTGTATAGTATCTACAGTCTACCAGAGACATGACAGGTGTATAGTATCTACAGTCTACCAGAGACATGACAGGTGTATAGTATCTACAGTCTACCAGAGACATGACAGGTGTATAGTATCTACAGTCTACCAGAGACATGACAGGTATATAGTATCTACAGTCTACCAGAGACATGACAGGTGTATAGTATCTACAGTCTACCAGAGACATGACAGGTGTATAGTATCTACAGTCTACCAGAGACATGACAGGTGTATAGTATCTACAGTCTACCAGAGACATGACAGGTGTATAGTATCTACAGTCTACCAGAGACATGACAGGTGTATAGTATCTACAGTCTACCAGAGACATGACAGGTGTATAGTATCTACAGTCTACCAGAGACATGACAGGTGTATAGTATCTACAGTCTACCAGAGACATGACAGGTGTATAGTATCTACAGTCTACCAGAGACATGACAGGTGTATAGTATCTACAGTCTACCAGAGACATGACAGGTGTATAGTATCTACAGTCTACCAGAGACATGACAGGTGTATAGTATCTACAGTCTACCAGAGACATGACAGGTGTATAGTATCTACAGTCTACCAGAGACATGACAGGTGTATAGTATCTACAGTCTACCAGAGACATGACAGGTGTATAGTATCTACAGTCTACCAGAGACATGACAGGTGTATAGTATCTACAGTCTACCAGAGACATGACAGGTGTATAGTATCTACAGTCTACCAGAGACATGACAGGTGTATAGTATCTACAGTCTACCAGAGACATGACAGGTGTATAGTATCTACAGTCTACCAGAGACATGACAGGTGTATAGTATCTACAGTCTACCAGAGAACCAGAGACATGACAGGTGTATAGTATCTACAGTCTACCAGAGACATGACAGATGTATAGTATCTACAGTCTACCAGAGACATGACAGGTGTATAGTATCTACAGTCTACCAGAGACATGACAGGTGTATAGTATCTACAGTCTACCAGAGACATGACAGGTGTATAGTATCTACAGTCTACCAGAGAACCAGAGACATGACAGGTGTATAGTATCTACAGTCTACCAGAGACATGACAGGTGTATAGTATCTACAGTCTACCAGAGACATGACAGGTGTATAGTATCTACAGTCTACCAGAGACATGACAGGTGTATAGTATCTACAGTCTACCAGAGACATGACAGGTGTATAGTATCTACAGTCTACCAGAGACATGACAGGTGTATAGTATCTACAGCTCTGGTGAAGCATAACACTGCATACCTGCACTTAACACAACACAACAATATACTGAGTATACACAACAATATACTGAGTATACACAACAATATACTGATGAAGTGTACTGGAGTGTGTGCATGTATGTAAGACGCACACAGAGGGAGGGAAAGAGGAAGTCCTAAATTATAATTATAGAGATAGGATTCTATGAGCTGTCAACATCTCCTGACACACACACACATACACACACACACACACATATATAAACACAGAGGCATAACACATATGTACAGGTCTCTTTCTATTGGCTAAACTTTGCTGCAGTTGGAAAGCATACATACTGTATACGTAGAGAAACCATGATGAGTTACTCTCATTAAAGTGCATTACAGAACAGAATAGAGACCAAAGCCTGTTTTTACCATACTGAGGCGTACACTGTACAAAGGTACTGTACGAGTACACCAACCAGTGCTGTAACGTTGAGCCAGTCAGTATGTGTTTGTATGTGTGTAATCTGCTCCAGGCTAGGCTAGGTTGGGGTGTGGTGGTAGTTCGTTGTGTTCAGGTGAGAGACTTTCCCCCGTGTGCCTGTTGAGTCTCGCCCTCGCAGACGATAGATACAGCTCTCACTGTCTGCTTTCACCAACCACCGTGAGAACACACACACACACACACCACTGGTATGGAAAAGACGGTTGGTATCACATTTGTCTGATGCAACGTTGCTGTGATTCAACAGCAGAGAGAGAGAGAGAAAGAGAGAGAGAGAGAGAGAGAGAGAGAGAGAGAGAGAGAGAGAGAGAGAGAGAGAGAGAGAGAGAGAGAGAGAGAGAGAGAAGCTGGGGGACATCTATGCTGACAGGCCACTCTCTCATTGAGGAAAACAGGATAGGAGACTTCTGCCACGACATCATGTAAACTGCAGGCTCCAAATCTGCCTCCCTCTCTTCCTGTTCCATGCTGCACTGTACATGCCTCTTCAGTCATCAACATGTTTAGCCCAAAGTCCAATCATCCAACCAAAACCAGCCAGGGGAGGTTTGAGAATCCAACCAGAGCAGAGTTTATATGGGTAAACACAGCATATGTTTAAGGATGAAGCTGTCTAAACCAGTGACATGAAGGCCCACACACACACACACACCACACACACATACTCACACACACTGGTAGAGGCACTGACACAGAACCACACACAGAATCACACACACACACAGAATCACACACCCACAGAATCACACACACACACACAAAGAATCACACACACACACACAAAGAATCACACACACACACACACACAGAGAATATTAAACAAAGAACGATATAAGCTCACACTACTGCCTAAAGGGTTAATACAGACAGCTCTCTCTGTTCCTCTGCTACTACCCAGACAGGTTTATCTGCTGTCTACACATACAGCACACG